>NW_026652375.1:0-36642 GCF_009828535.3 Hylobates moloch | reverse complement strand
GCAGGTATTCACATTCAGGGGCTCACCCAGGGCAGGTGTTCACACACAGAGGTTCACTCTCAGGGGCTCACCCAGGAAGGTGTTCACACACAGGGGCTCACTCTCAGAGGCTCAACCCGGGAAGGTGTTCACATTCAGGGGCTCACTCTCAGGGGCTCAGCCCAGGCATGTGTTCACACTCAGGGGCTCACCAAGGCCCACCTGGGGAGCACAGGGGCTCAGTCCCACACTTTTCACCAGCAGGTCCTCCCAGACCTCAACAGCACTGCTCAGCAGTGTGGGAGAAAGGGGAGCATTTAGAGAACAGAACCATGGGAGATATTATTTGACATGTCCCTCCTCTTCCTCTTCCTCCTGTCACGACATCAGGATTTCCCCAAAGAAAGGGACCTGCACTTTGCCCCAGCCACTCACATCACCAGTGAGCATGTGTCCTATTGCTGGCCAATCAGTCATACACAGCCCAGCCTCATCATGGTGATTGGATAAGATGTGGGCACATGACCAAATCAAGCCAATCATAGTCCCAAACATCCTCATCACAGTGATTGGATAACATGTAACCACATGACAAGATCAAGCCAATCAGAGTTACACACTCTCATCACAGTGATTGGATAAGGGATGGGCATGTGACCTAATCAAGCCAATCGGAGATGCACTTCCTCCTCCTCGCTGGGATTAGATATTAAGGGCAGTAGATACTGATTTTTGTTTTGGAAAATGATGTAAATTTTCCTTTTTAAAATGGAATTATGTAAAATAAGGTAGTCGATGGAAAGGAAAAAATTAAGTAACAGGTGATAAGCTAATATCTCAAACATGGAGCTCTGTGAAAAGCCAGCCTTGAAGCCCTGAGTTAATCCAGCCACTAGAGCCTCCCTGAATCCTGGTTGAGCCACTGGCCCTGGAGGGTGCAGGGGACATCGTCCACCAGGTCTCCCTGCAGCTCCGCAGCAGGCTGCGGGTACCAGCCATTCAAATGCAAAGCACATGCCCGCCCTGTGAATTATGAATGGTGTTTACAGTTCCTCCAACACAACCGGGGCCATCAATAATTTATAGGTGCACCAATGGCTCTGCCACTCTGAGGTCGCTGGAGGAGGACTGACCAAGCCCGATGGGTTGGAGGAGAAGCCGGCGGAGGGGCCGGGATGGCCTGGCCGGGCCTGCTGGAGCCAGAGGGAGGCCGATTCCAGGACCAGTGTTCTTTCCTTGGAAAACACGGAATGAGCTTCCTGACATCGCTGACCACTTCCATGAGAATGGAAGAAGGAGGATGCACTCCGGAGGGCAGAATTTCCTGTCCTGGAATGCCGGCAGTCAGCCCCTCACTCCCGTCTTCCCGCAGAGGAGGCTCTTCAGGAAACAGATTCCACTCGTCACCGATAAACCAGCTGCAGGTTTCGGTATCCTCGCTGCCAGGCTGCCTGGCTGTGTCTGGCCTTACCTGATGATCTGACACCACAAGTGGGTGCTGTGCTGTATGCTCACCAATTGCTGCTCCTCCTCCCTTGGTACATGGTGAAGCCACATTGCCCAGCCTGCCCGGCAAGGATCTGTGGTCACATAGCTGCGTTCTCAATCAATAGATGGGATGGGGACCATTTCTGGCCCAAGGAAGTATGATTACCGCCTTTATAATGTCTTGTCCATTCTCCTGGAAGGACACAGACATCAATGAGATGGAGATTCACATCATGGAAGGGGCTTGGGTCTCAGAAATACACCGTGGAAGAGAGTTACCTGTCTAATAGCCACTTGGACTGCCGTAAAGGCAAGACATAAACTTCTACTGGATTTGAGTCATCACGTATTGTATGAATGTGTGCAGTTGTTTAGACAGAAACTTGCTTGCTGACCCAGACACCATGTGTTGAGTATTTAATACGTGCAGAACATTGTGCTAAATGCTTTGCATATATAGCGTTGCCTGAGCCTCAAAACAACCTGCAGACCTGGAGACTATTATTTTCCCACTTTAGAGATGAAGAAATTTAGATTTAGAGAGGTTAAACTTGCCGTGGGTCACACACCTACTAACGAATAGAATCGGGACTCCACAGCTCAGGTTCTCAGTGCCAGCTAGAGTGTCCTCAAAGCAACATGAGGAAGGAGTATTAGCCATGAAGATATTCTTTCTCTCTGCTCCATCCAGCAGGGAAGGGGCCTGCCTGGAGCTCCCCAGCAGTGGGCCCCAAGAAGGTAGGTAGACAGGAAGAGAGGCCACGTGTACCACTGCACTTCAAGCTCAGCCTGGGTTGGGGCCTGCAGGTCAGTCAGGAACCTCTTTCTGCAAATGGCAGAAACCCAGCTCCCAGTGGCCGACACAGAAAAGGCCACATACCTGCTGTTCATCTACCCCGACGTTCCAAGCAAGGCTGGATCAAGGTGTTTCTTGATGAACTCAGGAGTCTCCTTCTCCATCCCTATCTCTGTTTTCCCTGAAGAGGAAGCAAGGCAAAAGAAACTTGAGGCTCATGTTCTGAAAGCTAGATAGTGAAGTGCCCTCTCCTCTGTAGCAATCACTGAAGACCATCCTCTACACTTGTCACCTTGCAGCAACCACTCAGGGTGACTCACCTGCCCCTGCCACCTGCAGCAACCACTTAGGGTGACTCACCTGCCCCTGCCACCTGCAGCAACCACTCGGGGTGACTCACCTGCCCCTGCCACCTGCAGCAACCACTCGGGGTGACTCACCTGCCCCTGCCACCTGCAGCAACCACTCGGGGTGACTCATTTGTAAATGCTGCTGCATAAGCAATAAGGGTGCACCCAGGGAGGGAGCAGCTGGAAGGGAAATGCAGAGAGAAGTTCTGGGGGGTTCCAGTTGGGACGAGTGATCAGCTGACAGCCCTCCAACCACGATGTGCAGTCCCCCATACCACGACCCCTGTCCCCATCCTGCCTCTGCGGAGGAGTCTGAGAGCTTAGTCCTTGGCGTCACCCTGTTCATCCCTGCATATGTGCAGATCTGCTGTCACACTCCTGAAGTGCTGGAATTCTGTGCAAGTTCAGAATCTCAGTTATGTCTGACCTCAACCCTGTAAGCCTCCCATAAGTCTTCTTCCTTTGTCTGAACTCACAATAGCCACTGAAGGGAGAGATCTGGTGACTTCATTCAACATTTGGTTATTAAGTACCCGCCTGTACCGGGCTCTGTCCCAGGCGCTGGGGACACAGCCCCAGGAGAGCCATGGCTCTGCTCTCCTGGAACTTACGTTCCGTTCCAGTGGAGAAACATACAAGTATGTGAGAAAATGAATACGATAATCCTCGGTTGTCAAAACGGCCATCGATGAAATAGAATGGACCATGTGACGGTGTGGCTGGGGAGAGGTCATTATGAGCTGGGGCAGCCAGGAAAGATCTCCTGGAGGGTATGACATTGGCACCAAAAAGGAGCCAACAGCATGCAAACCTGGGCAGGCGCATACCAGGCAGCCGCCTCGCCAGGGAAAGGTCATGCAGCAGAAACCAGTGTGGCCCCGTGAAGAGCAGAAAGGAGGCTGAGGACAAGGAGAGGAGGCCAGAGCTGCAGCAGGTCAGCAGGGGCCAGGCCCCGTGTGCCTTACAGGCAGGGGAAAGGGCCTAGCTTTTGCTAAGTGCCCTGGCCACTGGTAATGTGGGGAGGCAAGACAGTGTGCAACATGCGTTGCCCCCTGAGAGGCCTTCCAGGCTGCACTGCAGAGAGAGGTGGGAATGGAAGGAAATGAGTTTGCAGGCTACTGCACTGGTCCAAGCAGGAAATAGGTATAGCTCAGACTACAGCGGTGGCAGTGGAGATGGAGGGAGGACATTTTTTCCAGATCTATCTTGGAGCTGGAGATGACAAGATTTGCAAATGGACTGGCTCTGGGGAGAGACCGAGAGAGAGAGAGACAGAGAGAAAAAAAAAAAGAATTGGTCTTCTGATCTTCTCTGAAGCGGAGGAAACAGGTTTCGGGGAGATGCAGGGAGGCTGATGAAGCACCGGCATTGGCTTTCATGCACGTTTGGAAGCCTTGGGAAGGCCTACATATTCTCTGGAGATAAATTGCTCATGATTCCAGTTAATTATCCACAAAATAATGCAAGGTTTACAATAAACTGTATTTCCCAGCTACTGGGAAACAAAGCTGGTAAGAATGAACGGAGCCCACGCCTGACGTGGGACAGAAACACACGTTCCATCATTCTGAGCTGAAAGGGGGCAGCCTGGACAGAGCACATCGTGGGGAGAGGCCGCTGTTCCCTGCTGTGCCGGGCCGGGGTGACTGGCGGTTTATAAACAGCCCCGCTCCTAACAAAGAGCCCTGGAGCGGGAGCTGGCACAGTCGATGTGCCTTTTATCTTAAGGCTTTCATGGAGGGAAAATATATTAAAAAAAAAAAAAAGCTGCTAGGAAATGGACAATTATTAATGAAATTCTTTTATCAGTGACTTCACTCGTTTGCCAGGAAGGGAGATGCTGACATACAAGAGTGAGGCCAGACAGGCTTTGGAAGGGGTCGAGAAGGTGGCCAGGAGCACAGCTCCCTCCCTCGGTTGTCACTGGTCTGCAGGCCACAGATGCCCTCTCTGAGGACAGCTTTGGGCATAAGGGCTGCTACGAGCTTCGTTTGCCTGATGTCTGGGGAAGCCCAGAGCTGGGTTTGCAGGAGCCCACGCTCATGACACAGAGGGGCCTTCTCTGCAGTTCTCTGCTGCACATCCATCACAGAGCAGCCGCATTCCCATCTCTGGTGCAGATGGCTCCACTTGCAGGCCCAGGCAACAGCATGGACCTCAGGACTGCACAGGGCAGCTTCTCCCGGGAGGCCCAGACGTCAGCAGTGGACACACAGCTCTCCAGACCAAGTCACTCCTGGATGAGAGGCCCGACGCTGTGAGGGTCACGTTCTCACTCAGGCTGGTGGCAGCATGGACAGCTGCTCCGCATGGAGGGACGCAGGCCCAGCTTGTCCCTGAAATCCAAACCCATCAGGCCCTGGGCTGCCATCAGGGGTGCTGATTCTAAGGTGGAGGGAGATTTCCAGGAAGCAGGAGGTCCATCTGGGGAAAGAAGCGAAGGCCACCCAGGATGGTGGAAGAGCACAGAGCAGAGTGAGCTGCAGGCATGGGGGGACCTGGCCCAGACGGGCACAGGGCAGAAGACTCGGGAAGGGGAGACAGTCAGCACTGCTGATCCCAGCGAAGGTCTTAAAAACTGACGTGGTCAATTTATGGAGAATTGGGGTTGAATTGATGATAACAAAGCAGTTCTTTTAAGCTACGGATTTGAGGGAAAAATGAAATATCCAGATGAGGAAAGTGCCCGTGGTCTCTGTCTCGGCTCCATGGTGAACGGGGCTCAGGTGAGCTTGGTAATGTCAGCAGCCAGTCTCGATCTGAGGGAATCCAAGTGGCAGGGGTGGACCGGGGTGCCTGTGGGTGGAGCAGGCCAAGGAGAAGCAGGTCCCGACCTTCCCTATCGAAGGTGGTGCCTCGCCTGGAAGCATCAGGAAGGGGAAACACAGGCGTCTCATTTGGAGATGGGAAGACAGACAACACGACAGACGACTGAAAGAATGAAAGGTGGTCTCTGGGGAGGGACAGTGGAGGAAAGAGGGAGAATATCATTTTCGTAGCTATGGAACTCATTAAATTGGGTGCAAATACCATTTCTTTCTGAAAAGTAGAAACAAAATTATTAAAAGAACCAGTCAGTGAGAACTGTGGCGAGCAGCCCGCGTGACTGGAGGAAGAGAAGATTATGACTCATTCGCTGGCCTTGACCCCTCCTCTCCACCGCAGTCTCTCTGGGCCGGAGCCGAAATTCCTAGTTTACAGCTGTGGAATGTGTCTGCTTCCTCCTGCACTGCTCCTGCGCATATAATTTAAATTGCCCCTGATAGGTCTACTGCTTCAGAGGAACATCCAATCATTCCAGATACTTTGAGCATCTGGAAGCCTATAACAGCTGGAGAATCTAATCTTGAAGCACTAAATGAGATAAAGCTTGAGTGAGACAAACACCATAGGCCACCTCTTCACCTCCATTATTCATGAAACTATCTCATTATAACTGTTGGTTGCCATGGTGACAGACAGTGGAGAGACAATTCTAAAAAGTTTGGAGAAGATATTTTATAACTAAGGGCTTTTGGTTGCAAGCGACTAAAACCTGGTTCTTGATGGCTTAAACCGAAGGTTGTTTTGTTGTCGTCGTTTGCCAGCATTGCAGGGAAGGCCTGGAGAGTGCTGACAGCCAGCACCAGGGCCCAGCCGTGTCATCAAGACCTCAGTCTCTGCCCTGGGGGCTCTGCCTTCTGCTCTGCTGCCGTCATTGCTGGGCTCCTGGGGCATCCCCTGAAAGCCCCAGGCTCAAATTACCCTTAATATTAGCAGGCCCAGACTCTAAACAAATAATGGCCAACCACTGAAAGCAATACCACCAAGGCAAAATACTGTCAAGAGGGGCTGGATAAAGTCTGTGGGGCACAAGGGAGGCATCCAAGAAGGACATCTAAATGAAAACCTGAAGAATAAATATGAACTGTACCGAAAATGGGCACAGGAGAGCACTCCAGGTCAAGGGAATTATAGACACCTAAGAGACAGGTGTGGGAGGATCCTGAACCTTTTGAATAACTGATTCTAGGTCCTTAGTAGGAAATGTTCAAGATGTACCTGGGTGATATTGTTTGACCCTGTGTCCCCACCCAAATCTCATGTTGAATTGTTAATCCCCAGTGTTGGAGGTGGGGCCTGGTGGGAGGTAATTGGATCATGGGGGTGGTTTCTAATGGTTTAGCACCTTCCCCCTGGTGCTGTCTTGTGATAAAGTTCTCATGAAATCTGGTTGTTTGAAAAGGGTGTAGCACTCCCCCCTTTGCTCTCTCTCTCTCTCTCTCCTGCTGGCCATGTGAAAACCGTGCCTGCTTCCCATTCGCCTTCTGCCATGAGTGTAAGTGTCCTGTGGCCTCCCTAGAAGCAGAAGCCTGTACAGCCTGCAGATCCATGAGCCAATTAAGCCTCTTTTCTTTATAAATTACCAAGCATCAGGTATGTCTTTATAGCAGTGTGAGAATGGACTAGTACACTGGGTCATCTCAGTGTCGCACGGATCAAAGACGCTGCCATGGGCTCATGAAGTGGTGTCACCCACACACAGGAGCCAGCCTGACGCTCTCGCTGAACAGGGATGCGTTAATACAACATCAACAAGAATAATGACTGCAATGGATTAGAAGACTCAGGGTACATCAAAAGCCATGAAACAGAGTCAGAAATGAACATGTGGCCATTATTACCTACCTTGCAGAAATAAAAGGATTATAAGACAATACTAGAGCAATTGTATGCCAACAAATTCAGAAGTTTAAATGAAACAAATTCCTAGTAAAACACAAACTACAATAACTGACGCAAGAAGAAATAGAACATTTGAACAGACCTACAACAAGGAAAGGGACTGAATTCTAATCAGAACCTCTCACCAAAGAAGACTAGGGGACAAGGTGGCTTCACTGGTAAACAGCACAAACATTTAAACAAACACCCAAAATTATCAAACTCTTCAAAAAAAAAAAAAATAGGAAGAAATACTTCCTCACTCATTTTATGAGGCCAGCATTATCCTGATACCAAAGGCAGACATCACAAGAAAAAATTACAGATTAGTATCCCTTATGAATATTAAATCCTCAACAAAATACTAGAAAATGTAATACAGCAGCGTGGTAAAATAATTATACAACATAACCAACCAAGTGGGATTTATCCCAGGAACACAAGGATGGTTAAACATGCAACAATTATTTAATGTAATACACAAAATTAGTAGAATTAAAGAAAAGATTATAGTAGTCTCAATTAATGTAGAAAAAGCATTTGACAAAACTCAACAGCCTCTTATGATTTAAAAAGCAAAACAAAAGCCAACCAAACAAAAAACCAACTCGACAAACTAGAAATGGAAGGCAACTTCTTCAACATGGTAAAAAGCATTTAGGAAAAATGTATTGCTAACGTTGTACTCAATGTTGAAGGACTGAAGCCTTCTCAGCTAAATTCAAGAACAAAACATGCCCACTTTTGCCACCTCCATTCAACATTGTGCTGACATTTCTAATCATAACAATTAATCAAGAAAACAAAATAAGAGACATACAAATTGGAAATGAAGATGTAAAACTGTATTCACAGATGACTTGATCTTGTACATAGAAAATCCTAAGGAATTCACACAAAAAAAACTACTAAACATAATAGAATTTAATAAAGTTGCAAGGTACAAAATCAACACACAAAAATACATTGTATTCATACACACTAGCAATGAACAATCCTAAAACAAAATTAAGAAAACAATTCCATTTACAATGGCACCAAAAATAATAAAATATCTAGGAATAAGTTTGAGGAGGTGTAAGATTTGCATACCTAAAACAAAACATTAATGAGAGAAATTAAAGAAGACCTAAATAAATGGAAACACATCCTGCATTAATTTCTTGGAAGATTTAATATGGTTAAGACTTCAAAACTTCCCAAAGCGATCTACAGATTCAGAGCTATTTCTGAATCACAATCTCAGTGGATTTTTTTTCTTTTTTACTCCTTTTTCCTTTTTTTTTTTGTAGAAACTGCAAATCAGATATTAGAATTCATATGAATTGCAAGTTATGGCAAATAGCTAAAATAATCTTAAAACCAGATTGGAGGACTCACTTTTTTTTTTTTTTTCATTTCAAAACATATTACAGTGCTGCAGTCATCAAAACAGTGTGGTTCTGGCATAAGGATAGACAGATAGATCAATGGAATAGAGAGTTCAGAAACAGTCCTGTGCATCCACAGTCAAATGACTGACAAGGGTGCAAAGAGGATTCAACAGGGTGAGAATAATCTCTTCAACAAATGTTGCTGGGAAAACAGGATATTCACACGCAAAGAATGAGATTAGACCTATCCCACTCCATATACAAAAATTAACACAAAGTGGATCAATGACCTAAATGTAAGAACTAAAGTATAAAACTCTTAGAAGAAAGGTGTAAGTCTTCATGACTTTGGATTTGGCAATGGACTTTTAGCTTTGACACCAATAGCATAAGCAACAAAAGAAAAAAATAGATAAAGTTGACTTTAGCAAAATTAAACTTTTGTGTATCAAAGAACACTGTCAAGAAAATGAAAAGACAACCTACAGAATAAGAGAAAATATTTCCAATTTATATAACTGCTAAGGACCTAGAATTCAAAATATACAAAGAACTGATACAACTTAATAACAAAAAGACAACCCAATTAAAATAAAATTTAAGAACAGGCAAACGACTTGGATATTTCTCCAAAGAAGATATATAGATGGCTGCCAAGCACATGAAAAGATGATTATAACATTTGGGGTCATTAGGGAAATGCAAATCAAAACCTCAATGAGGAAGCATGTCACACCCCGTAGGATGGTAACATAGCAGTAATAATAACAGTGACAAAGGTAAGAAGTGGGTCAGGATGTGGGGGAAGTGGAACTCTCACGCATCGCCGTATGTAAAATGTGAATGTAAAATGGCCCTGTGAAAAATGATTCAGCACTTCCTCAAAAAGTTAAACATAGAATTACCATCTGAGCCAGAAATTCTACCCCTAGGTCTAGAGCCAAAAGAACTGAAATTAAGAATTCAAACAGATACTTGTAGATGAATGTTCCTAACAGCACTATTCACAACAGCCAGAAGTTGGAAACAGCACAAATGGCCAATTAATGAATAAACAAAATGTGGTCTGTCCATGCAATGGAACATTTCTCAGCTTTAACAAAGAATGAAGCACTCACACATATGACAGCATGGATTAGCCTTCAGAATATCCCTAAGTGAAAGAAGCCGGGAACAAAAGATCATATATTGCATGATTTCATTTATGTTAAAAATATCCAGAATAGTTAAATCCAGAGACAGCAGATAAGTGGCTGCCATGGGCTGTGGAGGAGGGAGGACAAAAGGGATGAAAATGTTTTGGAGGTGACTGTCGCACAACAGTGTGAATGTACTGAATGGCACTGAATTGTACACTTTAAAAGGATTAATTTTATGTTATGTGAGACTCACTTCAATTAAAAACAAGCTATGAGTAAAAGAATGTGTATGGGGGGTGGTACAGAAAAGATATATACAACAAAACTTATTGCACACTTCTGGAGGTTGCTAGGATGCCAATCCATTATGCTGAAAATTGATAAATAAAGAGGAAAACTAAGCATTTATCCTGCCTTCCTGGTATTAATTGTATTTCATGATAAATCATAGCCTTAGTGGATGAGGGATGGCTCTTCTAAACAGAAGCACTCAAGCAAATAATTTCAGAAGGAGGAAGAGAATGAGAAGTTCCAACACCTTATTAAAAATTGACTAGGTTAATGTCATGAATAGATGGTAAAACTCTTAAGTGGAAGATCGATAGAGAAACTTAACATTGAATGGATCATTGTTGCCATCTGAATTCGCTGATCAGTCTCAGCATCATTAAAAGTGAAGTTTAATCATTATGCGTCTCGTGATATGCTGCAGTACAAAGAATACAGCTTCACATACCAAGTATCCATGCACAGAGAAAACCTGGATCTCATCAGCCTTGGCATTTAATTTCAAGCCTGCAGCAATGTGTGAGGCAGGGGAACAAGTTAAACAGCCCCGGAAGCCACTGGGCAGATCCTAATGTGAACATCTAATGGGACACTTGACTTGTTTTCCTCAGAAAGCCAGCATGAGGTAGGAGATCTGTGAAATGGAGCGGGAGGTGAGGGCAGAAAGAGACGATTCTAGATTTAAAGAGACTTAACAGATAGAGCTTTCTGACACGACATACAGACTTTGCTTGGATCTGGATTCAAATAAATCAGCTACTAAAATTCAGTTTTTTCGATAATCAAGATGTTACCGGAAAGGAGTCCTGATCCAGACCCCAAGAGAGGGTTCTTGGGCCTCACACAAGAAAGAATTCCAGGCAAGTTCATAGAGTAAAATGAGAGCAAGTTTATGAGAGAAGTAAAGAAACAAAAGAATGGCTACTCCATAGACCAAGCAGCACCAAGGGCTGCTAGTTGGCCATTTTTGTGGTTATTTCTTGATTCTATGCTAAACAAGGGATGGATTATTCATGAGTTTTCTGGGAAAGGGATGAGGATATCCCAGAACTGAGGGTTTCTCCCCCTTTTAGACCATATAGGGTAGCGTTGCATTTGTCAACTGCCATGATGCTGGTAGGAATGACTTTTAGTACCTGATGTATTATAATTAGCATTTAACGAGCAGTGAGGACCACCAGAGGTCACTTTCATCGCCGTCTTGGATTTGGTGAGTTTGGGCTGGCTTCTTTACCACATCCTGTTTTATCAGCACGGCCTTTTTGACCTGTATCTTGTGATACCAGCTCTGTCCACCTCCTGTCTCATCCTGTGACTAAGAATGCCTAGCTCCCTGGAAATGCGGCCCAGAGGGTCTCAGCCTCATTCTACTCACTCCTTGTTCAAGATGGAATCCCTCTGGTTCAAACGCCTCCAGCAAAGGGAATTTGAGTATAGACTAAGTGTTTGTCTTAGTTAGTTCAGGCTGCTGTAACAAAATGCCTTACACAGGGTAGCTTATAAACAACAGACGTTTATTTCTCAGTCTGGTGAGTCAAAAATCAAGCCTCCTGCAGATTCGGCATCTCGCAAGGCCCACTTCTTGGTGCATAGTTGGCGGTCTTCTTGAAGCTGCATCCTCACATGGTGGAAGGGGTGAGGCCGCTCTCTGGAGCCCGTTTATAAGGGCACTAATCCATTCATGAGGGCTCCATCCTCAGGACCTAATCACCTCCCGAAGGCCTCCCCTCCTAATCCATTATGTTGGTGATTAGGTTTCGACATATGCATTTTGTGGGGACGCAAACCCTGAGCCCACTGCAGCGTTTGATTAAATGAAGGACTTGTTTGTTTGCAAAGCGTGCGTGTAGAACGGTAGTCATGCAAGAAGAGATTCTTTATTCGGATGCATATTGGAGGATTTAGGAACGTGAGGACATGGGATATGCAATTTGCTTTAAAGCACCCAACCGTGCTGCAAGCCTTTCCCTCCACATACATCTCTCTCGGTGCTCTCTATGCAGTCCTGTGCCTGGAGGCTGACCCTAACATCCAGTAGTAAAGGGACTCTGTGTCCTCTGGAGACCTTTGGCTCAACCAGAGGCGAGGGGCTGTGCTCAGAGCACCTGCTCCTCTACCCCAGCTCACCGGGCCGCAGGTCTTGTCTGGCAGCCCCTCATGCAGAGCCAGCTGCTGCCCCACTGGGTAAGTAACCACCCTCCCTGCCCATGCAGATGCAGTGGTCTTAGCTGCACCGCTGAGACCCTGCTAAGATCCCAGCCCTGAAGTGCGGCACTGGCCCTGCAGACTTCCTCCACCCGCCCACGCCCATGGGAGCCATCCCTGCATCCACCTCTCCCCTGTCCCGTTTAGAGTCACTTGTTACCTGTGGGACTGTGACTCTGGGGGAGGTAAAATGTTTGTGGTTATTGATGTTGGGCGATGGCTATGTGAGAGTTTTATGTATCCTCTACCTTTCTGTATGTTTTTGAAATTTTTCATAAGCAGGAAACAAACATAAATATACACACTCTATTTTTCCATTATTAACATTATAAATTTATGTTTACAGGTACACATGAGATGTTTTAGAATGATACACACCATATTCCGACTGTAGCTACCTCCAGACGATGGGACTAGGAGGTAGCAGAGCAGGAGGGGGCGGAGCGGAGCGAGCTGGGAGGTATCTGTGAGCTGGGAGGTGTCCGTGAGCTGGGAGGTGTCCGTGAGCTGGGAGGTGAACTCTCCTCCCCTCCTCCTCATAACTTCTCCCTCCTCATGATCTCAGCGCTTCCACTTATTTAAAATCACTTATTTAAATGAGTGGACCTCCACTCATGTAAAATCACAGCTCAATATTACTCCCTTTGGGGACGCTTAAACAGGGAGTGCCGTGGGCCGCCCTCCTGCACAGGCCACCACTGCTCACACACTTCATCTTCACAACATTTATCTCAGCGGTCATTTACATTAATCTCTGTGAAAATCTGAGAATTCTCAGGGGGTGATTCTCCACTGTTCTCTGTGGGAATTTCTGTTCCCAGGGCTAGTTTTATACCGATCCATGTGATAATTTGTGGATGCCTCCTAGCTATGAGCTCTAAGGAAGCAGAATTTTTCATTATATTCCCAGCCTTGATCACAGTGCCCGGCAAATGGCAGGTCGTCAAACACATGGGCTTTGTCCAATTCTTTGAAATTTCTACTAGAATGTATTCATTTTTCTGCCATTTAAAAATAATTTTTAAGTTATTGTTTTAATTTTGTTGTAAATTTTGTTTGACTTTGAGGAAAATGTAGAAAAATAATCTAAAATCTTGAAGGTAAGAAAGAACTTCTTAAGTGTAATGTCCATGGAAAGTAAGCGAAAGATAGGTTACGGAATTGCACAGATTTTAAAGTCTCTGAATGCAGAAGGCGTCATCGTGACTTTGTAAGGCATGTGAACTGGAGGAAAGCGTTTGAAGACAACATGACAGACAACAAGTTTGTATCCTTAATACGTAAAGAGCATATTCAAATCAATATGAAAAAAGATATCTGTACACAAAGGATTAGCGTGAATAAAAAGTTCAAGAAAGAAGACACACAAAAACAATGGAGCCGCAATGGAAACAACATCGCTAATTATCCAAGATACGCAAACAAAACGAAAATACTTCATGTTCATTGGGTGAGAAAAGACTGAAACTAACTGCAATAGCTGATGCCAGTGAGGGTCTGGGGGATGGATTCTCAGGGCCCTCTGGGGGCTGGTAAGTGTCCCCTGTTTGAAGCTTCCGGGGGCAGTTTGGTGAAATGTGCCGAAAGGCTTTCACATTTGGAGATGTTTGCTCCATGAAGAAATGCCTGCAAGGACAGGCTCACGGGACCTGTGACTAGGGCCGAGCCCCGAAGCATGCGGGGCTTAGCTGCTCCCACTGAGATCACCAGCCCTGAGTCACTCCCTCTGTGCACTTCCCCTACTCTCACACCCCTGTGGGAGCTGTCTCTGCCCCCACCTCCCTGACTCCCCAATCAGGGACATTTGTTTTTTGGTTTACGCTGGAGGAGCAGTAACAACAGACCCAGCCCCTTTACAGGGCCAGGGGTGGGGACCCACACAGTGAAATGCCACACAATAGGTCCACAGTCACTGTGAAAATGTGCACACCACAACGTTAAGTAATTTTAAAAAGGACCTTTTGTGTATTAGAAGCCATTTTGTTTCAAAATACATGTATGACGTTACTATGTAGAAAATGTTAAAGCTGTAAAAACATGAACAGAATGCCTGAAGCGTGGGGCATGGAGGGGCACGCTGACCTGCACACGCCCCCCACTTCATGGAAATGCCTTCGCGCTGCTTACTTTCTTGCTTTTCTTTCACAGGAGGCTTGTGTCACTTTTACAACCAGCGAAGCCGTGTGTAGGTGCCGTGTCAAGGAAGAGAACCCCACTGCCTCCTTCTGGATGGCAGGTGTCCCTCTCGGCTGAGCAGGGCTGTCTGGGACCATGACATCCACCTGGGCTCTCCTGGCCCCCAGAGAAGAGCTGTCCAGTGCCTGTGCTGGCTGCACCGCGACGTCTCCTATGAACAAGGCCCACAGGCAGTGGCTGGCTGAGCAGACGCCCCTGCCCTGAGCTGGAGTCTCCCCAGGTGGCTGCTCCTTCCCCACCCCGAGGGTCACAGCCCAGCCCAACCTCCAAGGGAATGGAGCAGCTGCCCGCACCAAGCTTCCCTCCTCGGAGAAGGCACCTCCTCTTCTCTCTCACGTGCTCCCTGATGACCACCATGCTCCTTGACGTGGTTCCCAGGACCAGCCTCTCCCAGGGTCCCGACTCCCAGTACCCCAGTCCTCACCATTTGTGACCCTTCAGCCCCTGCCGAACCCTGCCAGCCCCAGGACAGGCCACAGCTGTCATGCCAAGTCCCAGCCATGATGAACGGGGAACGGGGAACTGTCTGACCTTAGGCTGGGTTCAAAAGCAGGGTCAGCCCAGGCACAGAGGCTGTTTGTTTGAGTGAATTGAGTGGGAGGCTGTTTTCTCGCCGGGCTGGGGAGGGTTCAGAGGATTGTGGTATCTTTGTTTTCATTCAAGGCTCCATCAGCCGGGGCCCTGGCAGGAACCAGAGTTCACTCAACCGTTCACAGAAGGGTGCCTTGCAGAGGTGCTGGCAGGGTGAGCAAGGATGGCGTGGAACTCGGAGAGGGGAGGCCACAGTGGATGTCGTCGCCACCTCTGGCCTGAGGAGCAGGGCAGGAGCCACGCTGCTGGGTCCCAGGGAGGCCATGTGGGGCCCTCCACAGAAGCTGGGCCTGGAGATGAGGGTCCCAGCTCTTGCCAGCAGCGCAGCCCCATGCAGGGAGGGCATGAGGAGTAAACGCCCTGATCTCAGCCTGTCTCTGCAGCCCGCTCTGTGCCCCAGGGGAGACTCCATTGGTGGAGCCCAACTCAAAAACGGGAGGGAAGGGAGCCTGGATGGACGGAGGGCTCCAGTCACCTTAGGGCGGGTGGAGTGGGGTCGGCGGAGCGGGACGGGGGTCTGGAGGGCAGCGGGTCCCAGCCAGGCCCACCTGCAGACATCAGGGGCCTCATCTGGGAACGCGGGGCCAGGATGCTCTTGAACAAATGGAAGTTTTGGCAACTCTGGACTCTGGAGGTAATCAGCTGGGACCATAGAGCTGTGACCCACAGCTTCCGTCCACGCTGGCTCTCATGGCCACTGGTCTCCCTCACTTGGTCTCCGGCCTGCCCTCTGCCTCCGAGTCTGCCACTCCTCCCCCAGCCTCTGTCATTTGTACCCTGTTGATGAACTGCACAGCGCGGAGGTGGAAAATGATAATCTCTCCCTCCTCAAACAGCTCTGGTCCCACTAAGCCCGGCAATAGGGAGGGAATGCAAAATGAATCGGCCGCAGGAAACCAATAAGCATCGAGGCTCAGAGCCTTTGGCAGGGAAGAGCACAGAAATGCCAAATAGGATTTTTTTCTATTAACATTATATCCACAGGCTCTTGTCAAGGAAATATCTGATCAGATCCCAAAACGAGCAATAATGAGAGCTCACTGCGTGAGCTAGACGCCTCTGGCAGAGGAATTTAATTTTGGAAAGTGTCCTATCTCAAGCCCTGGGTCTGGCCTGCTTTCTGGGGCAGGAGGCCAGCCCACCAGGGAGAGACTGCTCTGGGGAATGCGTCCCTGTGGCAGAGGCGACCCCCGGTCAGGCAGAGGATCCAGAGAGCATTGGAGGCTCAGTCCTCAAGGTCCCCAAGCATGAGGCCTTTGAGATTGGGGCTGGGGGTGAGACCAGAGAGTCACAGAGCAGCAAAAGCCTGGGGTCCTGTGTGCAGCATGGACAGCAAGACACGGCCACCGACTGGACACAGAGGGGACAAGCCCTAGGGTGACAGCATGGCCTGTCGGGCACACGGGGCCTGGGCTGCCACCAGCAAGTGTGCAAAGAAGGAAAACGTGCCCTCTCAGGACTGTTGAAGTGGGAAGGTGCCCACCCCTTCTAGGGGAGGACCTGGAAGAGGCCCCTTCCTAAACTCAGCCAGGGTCAGAGCAGGCACCCTGGGAGCTGGTGGTGGCTAAACCAGACCCTCGCCACGGCCAGGAGCCCTGGGGCGCAACCGGTGGCAGCTGGACCCATCCTCACTCCTGGTGCGTGTCCCGAGGGCATGCCTGCAGGGTCCCTCACTAAGGCCCTGGCCCAGGTGGTGAGAGATGGGAAGAGAGGAAGGGGCATGGAGGAGGCTCTGGACTCAGAACACCCACCTGGCTGCTCAGGGGGCAGGGAGGCGGGCGGCCACCACACAGGGTGGACCTGGACGTTTGCTCTGGGGAGTGGACTCACTGCTGAGGGTTTCCTGGCCAGGAAAGATGCCTGCAGGGCCCACAGCAGGGCAGGAAGGATCTGGGGGCTCAGTGGAGCCAGTGTGAGAAGCAGGGAGGTGTCTGTGAGCTGACAGCCCCCTCCTCAATCCAGGATCTCCAGGTGAGCAGCAGGCCCCTGTTCTTGTCCTCCCCATGGATGGCCCAGATCGTGGGAAGGGTCAGGCTCCCCCAGACCCCAGAGGCAGCCCTGCCAGGCTCCAGGGTCCCAGCACCGTGAGTGCCATCCAGTGACCCCAGGTCCTCTGCAGACACTTGCTCTCCATTCGTGGTCTCCTCCTCTCCTCACCTGATCCCCTCCAGGACTGCTTCCCTCAGCCTGGAATCCACCTCACTGGAGCCCCAGCTCCTGCCCTCCGAGCACTGTCCTGGAAGCGTCCTGGCCTCTCTCCAGTGGGGCCTGGCCTAGAGCTGAGATCTTCTTTCCGGGGCACTAACCTTGGAGGGCCTGGACAGAATGAGTTGGGGCAGCACCTGCAGGATTTCTATTCTAACAACATGCCCCAGGCAGTTCTCCTAGGCCTGATTTCAGCAGAATTGGCCCCTCTGCCCAGGAACCTGTGTGGAAGCAGAAAACTTGGCTGGGAGGGGAAGTGGATGTTCAGCCCTGTGCTCCCGTCTTGGCCAAATGTTGGAGCAGATCCACTCGCAGCCTCCAAATGTGCGCATACATAAGGATTTGGGGAACTTTTGCAACGCTGCCTACACAACTCACCTGGACATCGGCAAGTGAGTTGTTTGTTTGAATGGAACCGGCTGTCTTTGGGGCTCTGGAGTCACTTGCAGAATGCACGGTGCCCTCTCTCTACTCCCTGCCTCCCTTTGACCATTGATTTGTCCAATGGATGCCGGCATCAAACCAGCAGGACAACAAAATGCCAGCGTCTGTGACAAGGACCTGGCTTGTTGGCCACGGAAACCTAATCAATGTGGAGCTGCTCAGGGAACAATCCTCCACCTCTGGCACGTCAGGCAGAGCAGGGCAGGGGCGATGGGCAGGGCTGCTCGGCACGAGGCAGGAGAGAGCCAGCGGGGAGCCTCCCTTGGCTCAGGAGTCTCCTTCACCGTATGCAGCGAGAACCGGGGCCCTTCAGAGGGAAGCAGACGGTCAGGGTCCAATGTGACCCCAGGAGGGTGTGGCCCACCCCAAAAAAACAGTGTTGGGGGGTCTTCTTACCTCAAGCGATGCCCCCTCGGGTCCCTAGCCAACCTGGGGTTCCAGGAATAGATGTGGGAGGAGGGACCCCCACAAAGGAGGTGACTTTCCTGAACAAAGTGACCTGCTAAGACCCTTAGAATCTGGTAACCCTTCACTCATACTCCTAGGGGAGAAGAGTCTCTTCCGGCCAGGCCAAGGCAACCATGGGTTTGATGAGCTGTTGAATTTCCTACTAGAAATTAACAGCCCGGAGCCCTGCTTCTACGGCAGCGTCAGGCAGGGTCAGGCAGTGCTCGCGGCATGGACTCGGGAGTGAGAAGGCCAGTGTCGGGGTTTACAGAGCGTGGGGTGCAGGGAGCTGATTATTCACTCTGTGTCTCCATTTTGTTTTTTGCAGAATGAGCTTTGGTGTGGATTTAACCTGAACAAGGCAGGCACAGAGTGTATGCTCTGTGTGAGTTGACTTTCTGTATTTTCATCCTTCAGACGTGGAACGAATCGAATCTCCTTTATAAATGCGTCGACCATTTCTGCCCAGAATCTCTTCCTGTTCTTAATCACTTGGCCTGAGGCTCCACTCCTGACCCCAAAACTGTGCAGGGTTCCCTCAGGCAGCAGGCTCCTTAAAGAAAAAACTTTACTCTTTTTTTAATGGAGTGAGTCACATCCTTTCCAGAAGTAGCATCCTAACGTTAGTACATAGGGTAAAGTCACAAACAGCAGAATGACCGACGGCGACACCTTCATAAGCCCTTGAAATACAGTGACGGACACAACACCCCTCCCTGGACCCACGGGTGGTGCTTCCTGCAGCCAGGGACCAGGTTCCTGTGTCTCCAGCGGAGCCCCAGGCCAGGGAGTGAGCCTGCATTTAAGGGCCATGTTGCATGAAAAGCGTGGGTCTCTCTATGGCACGAACACGCACCTCGGCTCCCTGGAAGAATGAAGGGAGACCGTAAGTGGCAGGCAGTGACCGCTAACCAGGGACCACAGCTTCACCGTCAGGGTCTGCTGGAGCCGTGGCCTCACTAGGGTCCTAGGCTGCTCATCCCTGTGGCATAAAGGCCAACCAAGTTGGTGGAGAAAGAAAATAAATCCCCGCATGCACGGTGAAAGTTCTGTTGGACGTTGAGAGGGTTGTGGCAACAGCTCTCATCTGCGTCTTACCTGTGACCAGCAGCCCTGTGGAGTGCAGCAGCACCAGTGTGTTCTCAAGAACCTCCTGTCCGAATAGAACAGATAGTGTTGCAGGCGTGGTCTAGTCGAGAGACAGAATTGACTCAAGACATTTCACAGGGAGGAAATGTAATGCAGAGAATTGGTGGAAGAACACAGAAGCCAAACCCAGGGGCGTAGAGCAGCCCCGAATTTAGCAGCAGCAGGAAGCCAGCACACTGCTCTTTGTCTTGGGTTGGAGGGAGAAAGACCGAGGCAAAGCTGGGACTTCAGTAACAGCAGGCGCTCCTAGAGAAGGGAGCGAGATAGAAAAGCACCAGGCTGTGGCCTCCCCACCTCTCCCGCCTGCCATGTCCTGCTGAGGCCTCCCATTGGCCAGGGATGCTGTGGGTGGGCCTGTTCAGGTTCTTGATATCGGTGCACGAAATAATTTGGGAGCCAGTCCAAAGTAAGAGTGGGCAAAGTAGTTTATTGCAAAGCGAAAGTGTGCTCCACTAGCTGGGTCAGAGCAGGCTGCTCTGCAATGAGACAGTGAGACTGGCACTGGGAAATTCCTTTGACGAGAGTCTCACATGATTATTCCAGAAGGAGCAGGAACTAAGCATGTTGTGGGTGGGTTCCTGGGCCTGCAGACGCCATCACTGTACATGCTGGTACATACATTGCATGTCTCATTAGCATTTTAAATCTCCGCCCGGGCGTGTTTTTCACTATTATAGTGAGCAAAGTTCAACATGAGGACGTGGTTCTTGGCTCAGCCTTTGGGACTTTTCCTCCAACAGTCAATCCTCCTTCAGCAAGGAAGTTGCCCACTGCGGGTGACCACAGACGTCTGTCCCAGCCCCTTTCTGGAGCGTCTGTTACTGCCCAGGCCCCTGTGCTAACCTGTTGGCCACCTTTGGCTTGCTCTTAGCCACCTGCAGGTAATCATGCCTGTTCCCTCGGTAACTGCCTGCTTGAGAACTGCCCAGAAATGGGGGACAAGGAGGCCAGGGAGTACAGCACCCCCGGGAAGCAAAGAAGAGCAAAGCAAGGTCAGTGAGTGGGTCCAAGGGCAAAAGCAAGTGGCCCGCATGTCCCTGCATCTTTGAAGTTCCTGGAAGGTAGTTTAAATGTTTGCTGTTTTTAATATATTGTGGGGCTTGGGGGCCAATTTTTTTATCGTGGTAAAATACACATAACATAAAATTGACTATCTTAACCATTTTTAAGTGTACAGTTTGATAATACTAAGTACATTGCTTTTGCTGTGCAACCATCACCACCATCCATCTCTCCATCCATCCATCCCTCCATCCATCAACCCATTCCTCCCTCCATCCATCCCTCCATCCCTCCATCAATCCATCCCTCCATCAATCCATCCATCCCTCAATCCCTCCATCCATCTCTCCATCCCTCCATCAATCCATCCATCCCTCCATCCATCCCTCCAACCATCAGTCCATCCATCCATCCATCCATCCATCCATCCATCCATCCATCCCTTTATCCATCCATCCATCCCTTTATCCATCCATCCATCCATCCATCCATCCATCCATCCATCCATCCATCCATCCCTTTATCCATCCATCCATCCCTTTATCCATCCATCCATCCATCCATCCATCCATCCATCCATCCATCCATCCATCCCTATCCATCCATCCATCCATCCATCCATCCATCCATCCATCCATCCCTCCATCCACCCATCAATCCCTCCCTCCATCCTGTGAGTGGGATCCCACTGCACCTGCATCACCTCCCCAAGATGCATCACACTGTGGCATGTGTTGGAACTTCCTCCCTTCTTAGATGACTGATAACGGGGGTGGGGTGGGCTCGCCTCTGTCCTTCTGGAATGTGTTTTCTGCGTTCTTTATTGTTTTTCTGGTCCTTCCTTTTCTGCATTGTCTTCTTTTGTGTTTAGTCAATTTTTTGTAGTGAGATGTTTAAATTCCTCTCTCATTTCCTTTTGTGTTTACTCTGCATCTATTCTCCTTGTGGCTGATATAATAAAGTTGTTACACTCTAACATGAATTTATCCCGGTTAAATGTCAATAATACAAAAACTTCCACTCCTTCACATCTCCATTCCCACTTCCTTCAGTTGTTGATGTCACAGAATTATATCTTTATACGTCATGTGTCCAAAAACAGAATAAATAATTTTTAAATGTATCTGTCTCTTAAACTATGTAGAAAATAAAATGTGGAAACACAAAACAAAGTTATAATACTACTGACAACTTTTGTACACCTGTTTACTATTCAGTTCGGTTGCCTGTTTCTTACTGACTTACATACTTTACAAAATATATTCTGGATATGGGTCCTTTGCCAGTTATGTGTGCATAAATAGCTTCTCCTCCCGGGTGGTTTATATCTCTACTTTCGATTTTTTTTTTTTTTTGAGACAAGATTTCACTCTGTCACTCAGGCTGGGGTGCAATGGCAAGATCACAGCTCACTGCAGCCTTCATCTCCTGAGCTCAAGTCATCCTCTCACCTTAGCCTCCAGAGTAGTTGGGACTACAGGCATGCATCACCACATCTGGCTAATTTTTAAATTTTCATTTTTGTAGAGACAGGGTCTTTCTATGTTGCCCCAGGTGGTCTCCAACTCCTGGGCTCAAGCAATCCTCCCACCTCAGCCTCCCAAAGTGTATAACTTTTTTTAACTCAATCCCAACTGTGATAGTATAAAACATGTTTTTTTATTTTAATTCCTAATTTTAATTAAGTGCAATCAAGACATTTTAACACTTAAACTTGTTTCCTATTAAACATCTATCTCTGCCACAAGGCCAAGAGTTATTCCCCTGTTATCTTCTAAAAGTTGTTTCACATTTGGACTATGCTCTACCTGGAAGTGATTTGGGGGAAGATAAGGAATATTGGAAGATGCATTTATTTGCCTATGGATATCCAGTTGGCATGGCATTACGGGAAAGACTCCTGCCACCCTGCAGGGTCACCTTTGTCATAGTTGAAGTCTTGGTGCACACGCGTGACGATTCCTAGGCCCTCTGGGTGACCAATACTTCGGTTGTCTTTCTGACATTGTTGCTTCATCACCGTTGTAACATCTGAGGGCACAGTCCTGCACCTTGGTGGCTGCTGTTCTGCTCATCTTGGATGCCCTCTTTCCTTGCGTGGTTACACACCCGTTAGAATCAACGCATTTATTTTCGCAAAAACAATCTTCCAGGATTTTGAATAGGCTTGCCTTGAATGCATAGAGACATTTGAGGAGAATATCATCTGGACAAAATCCTTTCAAGCTAAGGATGCTTTGGGAGGGTATATGTATCTGTTGTGGTGGTGGTAGCCCATTAAATACTGTTCATAAACAACCTCTTTCAAAGGCAATTTGGCAATGTCTATTAAAATAGCGAGTGCACTACTCTGTTAGCCAACAATTCTACTTCTAGAAATTTATCCTAGTGATACACTCACTCAGATACCCAAAGATAAACTATTTTAATTGGATATTAATAGTATCTTTGTTTGACAAGATGAGGAATAATCTAAATGCTGTGTATAAGGAACTTGGTAAATAAACTATGGTGCATCCATATCACAGAATACTCTGGCAACGTTAAGAAGAATGAGGTTGGTCCATATTCCCTATGTACAATTGTGGACCCATATATTGTTAAGTGAAGAAAAACGGAGAATGAAACAGAAAGAAAGAAGGAGAAAGAGAAATAGAAGGAAGGGAGGGAGGGAGAGAGGGAGGGAAAAGACAGGGAGGAAGGAAGGAACAGGAAAGAGAGGGATGGAGGGAAGATGGGGAAACACAGGCCCAGTGCCTTCCAGAAAGGAGCTGCATCTGTGTGCGTGTGGATGCGTGTGCAGTGTGTGTATAGGTGTGTGTGTGCATGTGTGTGTGCGTATGTGTGGCATGTGTAGGAGATATATGTGCCTAATCTTAAGATATCTCTTAAAGGACACTAAACAGCTGCTGAGGGTTGTGCCTCCAGGAACACAAGCTGCTGGCTAGAGATGGGGGTGGGAAGATGTGGCTGAGATTGGCAGCGGTTCAGCAGGCTTGGCCCATCTTCCTTCTGGGCACAGTGAGACCACATTGCTCAGCCCATGGCTGGCATGAGAATGTCTCTGGGCAGCGGTCAGGTCACAGGTCCGTTCTGTGCTGCTGTCATCTTCATCTCTGAGGTCTTCCAGCTGGGACAAGGCCTTGTCAGCAGGCGACCCCTCGCCCCCACACAGTGGAGCATTTTTTGCTCTGGAGTGGCGTTCCCCAAAGCACTTCTGCAGGCCTCTGCCTCATGCAGGGTCACCTTGACACTGTTGAAATGCAGATTCCTGGCACCATCTCTGCAGAGTCAGACTCTAGGTAGAGGCCCAGGATCTGGGGTCTGTGTTTCAAGGAGCCCTGGGGGGGCACTGCCTTTGAGAGCAATCACTTGAGAGCATCACTGCCCAACCTGCCTGATGCACTAGGATGATCCTTACACACCCAGACCTGGAGCCCTGGCCATGGAGATGCAAGTTCGGGAGCTCTTGGGGCCCAGGAACCTGTATGTCAAGCACACATCTGCATCCCCAGTTCTTACCATGCAGAACACTTGGGAAGCTGCTTTAGGAGACCCCCCTTAGATGGTGTGGAACCCCCTCATTCTAGGGCATGAGCACACACAGGGACTCCCTCCCCACCAGCTTCGGGGGCTGTGATAGCATCACAGCTGGGGGAGGAGAGCCAGGCCGTGCACTCGCAGTGGCCAGGGCAGGGGGCCCGCCCTGGAGGGGCCTGCTAGGAGTTTTGCATCTTGCCAACCCCCTCAGGGTGTGGGCAGGCACCTGGTCATTAGGAATGACAGAGTGGCAGCAGGAAGCTGAGACACACTTGACTGAAATGGGTGACCTTCCTGGAGAAGCTCAATCCACAGCCTCTGCTGAGTGCCATTGTCAGCTGTTTTCTCCATCTTGAAATCAGCATCCCAGTGAAAGTCCCATGGGCATGAGCTCGGCCAGACTGCATTGATCATCTCTCTCACTTTTCTTTCTATTCTATTTTTAGGGGTTTTTTTCTCCTCTTCAAAGAAACAAGTTGTGTAAAAGTTGCAAAAGGTTGAGGAATACTGAAAGAGATGAAAGGTGTCGTTTCATCCAGGCCTCGGGGATGAGCCCGTAACAGGTCAGCGCTAGTTTTTCAGAGCCGTCGAACACAGTCATGTGAATGTGTGTGTGTGATATGTGTACACGCACATACATACATGTGCACATATAGTCTTCTAGGGCACACAGGATGGTCACTTCTTCAGTAATTGCTACTCAATATTTCATGGTATAATTATGCTGTGATTTGTTTAATACGTTCTCTATTGGTAGAATTTTCGCTCTTACAAATTTGTTTCACTTTGTGCTCCTATAATTTTGCCATGAATAATCCTAAAAATACACATTTGTGTAGCTATACAAGTGGCTCTGTCCTGCCATGGTTGAGAGAGGAGACTCGGGAGTTGGATGCGTGGGTTAGAGGCACAAATCCAGGCTCAAGGACTTACTACCCATGTGAGCACTGTCTTAGTCCATTGTGTGTTGCTCTGAGAGAATACCTGAGGCTGCGTAGTTTATAAAGAGAAGAGGTTTATTTGGCTCACAATTCTGATGGCTGAAAAGTCCAAGTTTGGGCAGCTGCATTTGGTGAGGGTCCTAGACTACTTCAACTCATGACAGAAAAGAGAAAGGGCAGCAGGTGTGTGCAAACAGATCACACAGTGGGGGAGGAAGCCAGAGTGGGAGACGAAGGAAACCAGGCTTTTAAAGCATCCTGTCTCTCAGAAACAAGTCCATTCCTGGGAGAGCGAGAACTCACTCACTACCAAGAGAACAGCACTGAGCCATTTGTGAGGGATCCATCCCCGCAATCCACACACCTCCCACCTCCCAACACCACACTGGGATCCCACGTCAACCTGAGTTTTGGTGGGGACCAAAGAGCCACATCCAAACTATAGCAACCATGGACCCATTACTCAACTCCTCTTCACTTTCATCTGCTAAGTGTGGAAAATTTGTACTGTCAGTACTTACGTAAGTGCTTACATAAGAGAGCTCGTGTGAAGACTAAAGTAACATACTCAGGCATGTTGGAGCAGTGCTCACTTCACAGTAAGTGCTTGGTAAGTGTGAAGCACAGTTTTATTACTGGTGAAGAGTTTTCTAGTAAATACACAGAGGTGGAATTGTTGAGCGAAAATACAGGTTGGCCACTTCTTTTGTCCTTGGTCAGGTCACAATCTCCTGTAAATCTTTAACAAAGCACAGTCAGTGATTTACATGCTTCTCCTTTAATCTCAGACTTAGTTTTTAAAACTAAGTGATTGCCATCTTCACGTTTCATCTCAGCGCTGTAAAATTATCCCATCCTATGTCCAGGAAGGGGTAAGGGCCCCTTAAACAAAGATGGGGTGAGCGATGTCCATTCTCTTGCTGTTTCACCGCCAAGGCAGGAGAGATGGGAACGGGGGGCAGATGTGGAAAATATTTGGAAGGAGATCTGACGACATGTGTCAGTGTGGGAGTGAGAGTGGGGGAACCAACGCTAACTCTCGCATTACAGACACGAGAAACTCAGCGTCATGGAGCCTGCAGCAGCATGGTAGAGGGGATATAGGTAGGGTTCGTTCTGGGTAAATTTGAGAGGCAGTACAGGGTGGTGGACAAAGCTGCAGACTCCATATCACAGAATTAAACGAGACAACCCCAGCAGGGACTAAGTACACAGCAAGTGCTCAGTAATGCCGTCACGATGAATGTCAGACGTCCCAGGGTCATTCAGGTGTCCACCAGAGACACGACCACAGGCTCCAGGGCGGAGACGTAGAAGCTTGTGATCTCCGTGGTGATCGCGGTGGAGGTGGGAATGGATCGGGCTCCGCAAGCCGTCCTGCTGGCTGGATCTGCTGGCTGCCATAATGAAGGCTCCCTGGAGCCATGCCACACCTGCCCATGTGTGTGTCGCCCGTGGCTGTCCTCACTCTACCACGGCAAAGTTGAGTGACTGCAACAGAGATAGTAAGGCCACAAAGGCTCCAGTCCCTACTGCCCATCCCTTCCCAGGAAGCCCTTGCCAACAGCTGGATTCTTTTCCTGAGCAGAAGCACACACAGAGGAGGGGCGGGGTCTGAGGCCTCAGGAGCTTCAGCTTAGACGTGGCTTACAGGAGAGGAGGGGCCGGCGCAGGGCCCCAGGGGTGTCCTGAGAGACAAGTCAGGATAAGGGAGGGTTTCCATAAGAGAAGGGCCAGCCCGCCCCTGCCGCGATCCTTGTGGTTGCTTTGCTCTTCGCCTGACGACCAGATTTCTCTGCAACCTAATCTTCGAGGCAGATGAACCCCCCAGCCCTTAAGGGGACGTCTCCTCTACCTCAGAGGAGATGTCCAGTCTGGGCATCTTGGAGTGTCCTGGAATCTTCTGGTTCCACGGCCAAATGCCCAGGAAAGGGCTGGGGTTGGGCTGGCTGCTGTCAGCTGTCGGTAAAGACCTAGTCAACTGTCCCTGACGGGCAGGGTCTCACTGCAGGCACTCGGCAGCCAGCCCACCCCAGGTGTCTGTAGTCCCACGTCTTCAAGACACCCTTTCAATGGCTAACCCCCCAGACTGGGCCAGTGGGAGCCCTTTATTCTGGGAGCCTGATGCAGTGAAGAGGTGTGTTCGGCACTGCGATTTCACAAGGCACGCCAGGCATCTATGCAACTGTCCACTGGAGACTCCAGATCCCAGCTGCAGACAGGGTCGCAGAGTGTCCCCCGCCCACACACACAGCCTGACAGGCGGCCTCAGCTTAGCGCGGACATGGAGCTTTCATATGGCGCTCTGGTTCAGGCCAGCATGACGTGCTTAACTCTGCTACCTACCGAGCCCCAGAGTTCCCCCGGGGCCCTGCGTCTGAGACCGTCGTGACCACAGACACCAGGGTGGTGACCAGCTGCCTCCCCAGGTGGCCTCCCCTGCTGTGGGCGGCTCAGGGCTGCCCCACCAGGATGCCCCCATCAGCCGCCCAGTCTCTCAGGGTCTGCCGCGGCTGCCCCATTCCTGATTCTAGTCTTTGCTTTTTGAGACAACAGAGTGCAAATTCCATTTCAGAGGCAACCGTGAGGCGTGCGACATGGCCGCAAATGGGGTTTATTTCTTGGATTTTTCTCTCCAGTGTCTCGCCTGATCTCAGCTCTGTTCATTAGAACTCAGGGCGTTTCTCGCTGATTGAGTGAGAACGGACACAGAGCCCTGAATTCTCCTGGAGGCTGCTCATTGGAAAGTCTGCTCCAATTCACTGCAGATAGATAAAGCCTCGCACCAGACTGCATCTCGGGACACACCGTTCTGCTCTGTTCTATTTTGTCCTGTTCTCTTTCCCCCAAAGGTTGAGTGCAGAACTTCCTGAGGCAAAACTCCTGTGGACCCGCCATGAAGCTGGTCTTGAAAGATGCTGCACCGGACGACTCGTGCAGTCACTAGAGACCCACTTTGCCGGAGAAGGGCTCAGGCGTCGCTGGAAGAACCCAAAGCCAGGCATGAAAGGTCCTCAGCGAGGGAGGGCACCGCATTCACACAAATGCTGCGTGTTCCCATGGAAACAGCACAAAACCTGACCGAGGAAATGAATGCCGAATGTAAACTATTTGTTTAATTTTAATGGGAGTCCATTTTTAGCGGTGTATTCCCCGTGCTATTTGAGATTTTCATAGGGTAACAGGAAATGCCTCTAATCTTTTTGTTTTTAATTGGCTTTTCCAGTGAACTGATTCCCTGTGAATAAAGGAGAGGAACACGAAGCAATGTAAACAAAGCCAAAAGCATGAGCAACTCCAGGGCAAACAGAGGCAGAGTCCTCGCGTATCTGTGATCAGCACCGGCCCATCCTGGGTGCAAGAGAGCCCGCTGCCGACTCGCCCCCGTCACAGCAGCTGCCTCAGCGTCCCCAGCCGGCTGTCCCTAGCCCTGGCCCTCACCGCCCCTGCCAGCCTGTGCCATCCTCAGTTTCGGGGCTCACTGCAGCCACTGCTGGGCTTGAGGGAAGGGCAGTGGTGGGGGGAGAGGCGGGAGGCTCTTCTGCGGTGCAGGCGGAGTTGTTTCCTGTGTGGGGTGCAGGCTGCCCAGCTGTGTTCACTGTGAAAATCTACCTGGACACACACTCACAATTGGTAAATTGAACTTCAATAAAAAGGTAAAATGTAGGTCACTCCCTGAGCTGAGAAGGAAGCTCTCATTTATGAGAGGGACTGTGATGGACCACGCTCCGTTTATGAGCTGCTCACCCCGGACAGACCGTGGGTCCAAATCGGGGCCTCCAGGGCCCAGCGAGCCGCTCTGACCTCCGAACGTGAGACAGAGCTACCGCCAGTTCTAAGAGCTCCCCTCCTCTCCCTCTCCCTCCCTCTATTTTCTCTCCCCCCACCTCCATTTCTCCCTCTCCCTTCATTTCTGTCTCTCACTCTCCCTCCCCTTTTCACTCTCCCTCTCCCCCTCCATTTCTCCCTCTCCCTCCATTTCTGAGGGACACGGCCTGGGCACTGGCACACGCCATGGTGAGCCCCAGGGGAGGACACAGGCTCCCTGCCACTCTCCGCAGGGGTCACTGAGCATGTGGGGAATAAATGAGGGAACTTGGAGCCTGACAGTGTTCGTCTCAGGCCCTGCTCCCAAAGCCTGGTCCATAGCCAGCAGCCTCAACCTCAGGACTGGGCAGGCTACGAAAGGGGAGCCTCAGGCCCCTGAATAGGTCTGCGCGCTCCAGGGCAAGGGAGAAGACCTGGCTCAGGAGCAGAGAACTGTTCTTGGGGCTCTCCAGAGTCACCGCTGCTGTCAGCACTTAGGCTGATGGGCAGCGAGACCCATGGGGAGCGAGAGTCCCAGTGGGGAGGGGGCCCGTCCCCCGTCTGCCTGTTTCGGAGTGCCAGTGTCCCAGCATGGTGGCCATGGCTGGGCAGGGAAGCTAAGGTGGAGTCATGTAAGAATGACAGAGAAGAGACCCGAATCTCCTGGCCTCAGCCGGGAAGCAGCCTCCCCACCTGCTGCGTGGACCCCGCTCCCTGCTCCCGCCATGCTCCTGCCCCCGACCCACTGCCCCCAGAAACCCAGGCTCAACCCTGCCTGCGGCATTTCTGGATCTCTGCATGGATGCCTGTTGCCCGTCACTGGGTACCCAGACAAACATCCCCTCCTGGGGAGGCCCCCATCCTCTGTCTAAAGCAGCCCCTTCCCTGCCAGTCCTCCCCCCACCCATGGAGCCACAGCCCTGAGCAGCCAGAAGCCTGGAAGCAAAGCCCCCACTCTCCCTCTTCCCTCCTCGTCCAAGCCCAACAGAAGCCAGAGGCTGAGGGAGCCCAGGGATGCTGAGTGTGGAGGTCAGGACAGAGCAGGGCAGAGATGAGCGATGTGGGGAGGAGATGGGGTGAACTCTGCACCCCTCCCTCATCCCGCATCCAGCCTGCCACCGACCCTCCCCATTCCCCCACCTGGCTCCATGGGCCTCTGAGCAAACTGCTCCATGAAATTGCATTTGACAAGTGGGTGCGCTCCCTTCCTGGGGGGCCTCTGCAGGGCCCTTTATTTATTATTTATTTATTTTTATTCTTTAGAGACAGGGTATCGCTCCGTCGACCCAGCCTGGAGTGCAGTGGCATGATCTTGGCCACTAGCCCAGGTGATCCTCCCATCTCTCAGCCTCCCGAATAGCTGGGACCACAGGCATGCGCCACCACTCCTGGTTAATTTTTGTACTTTTTGTAGAGACAGGGTTTTGCCATGTTGCCCAGGCTGCTCTTAAACTTCTGGGTTCAAGTGATCCACTTGCCTCAGCCTCCCACAGTGCTGGGATTACAGGTGCCAGCCACCTCGCCAGCTCCACGGCCCTTCAACCCAGAGCGTGGTTATCCTTGACCTGCACACACCTGCTAGGGGCACGGACGGTGTCTGAGCTTTACTTACAAGCAGGTCCTGAGCTAAGTCCGTACAGGGCATCTCTTACACCACACTCCACAGCCTGCAGCCTCGGAGCCCCAACCTGCCATGGAGAGCAGCCGTCCCTGTGCCCTGGTGTCTGTTGTTGGCTGACCTCACCTGGCAGCAGCTGCTGAGTGGGTGCTGCTCCCTCCACGCCCCTAGTGAGCCCAGTGGCTGGGCCCACCTCAGGTGATGGTGTCCCCAGGAGCAGCCAGATGTCCTCCATGAGCACCGTGTCCACATCGAGCCGGGCAGGGAAGTGGGAGCACAGACGCAGCCCCACAGACGCAATGGGGGCAAGTGGGGATGGGGACTCCTGTCTTCCCGCAGGCCCCCGGGGGCCTCCGCCACTGCTTCACATGGTCCACACCTCCCAACCCCGCCCCCTCCCCGAGGGAGCCTGAGGACCCTGGGTGCCCCAGTTTGTGCACAGCGTTGAGACACCCCCGCCCTCCTGGGAGCCTCTGCATCTTGCTGGCAAAGTCACCTGCGCGGGCAAGAAGAGGCACAGACCTCAGCTGGGGCTTCCTGGAGAGCCGGGGGGTGGCGCAGGCAGAAGTTTCTGGAGAGCGTGAGTGGGCAGGCTGCAGCTCTTGCGCTGGGGGCAGCACCTGGCCCAGCCCAAGAGACCTGCAGAGGCCGGCAGCTAAGAGAACGCCAGAACTCACAGGTCCAGGTATGGTGTGGCTCCTGTGACACCCACAGGCGTGAGTGTGCATGGAGAGGGAGGGGAGGGCAGGCACTCTGCAAACTGTGAAGTGCGGCGCACGCTGGCAGGTGGTGGGAGCACCTTTGCCACCCTCACCTGCTTCTGCTTCTTGTGGGGTGAGGGGCAGCCTCTCCTTTCTCCAGAGCCTCCTGCAGACCCTGATAGGTCAGGACCTCCTGCACTGGGGGCTCGGGAGCATCTGAGGCCATCAGGGCCGGTAGAGCCTGCAAAAGGCTGAGCCTCCCTCCTCCCCTGCCTTTCATTAGAAAATCCTAACGGCCACATATTTCATTTGAGAAATAAATATTCATTAAAATCATATGATATGGATTTATGACTGCATTTGAGGGGAAATTAAAGGAATAAATAACCCATAAGTCTTTGAATTTGTTGTCCTTAGGCGGAAATGTCTCCAGCTTGGTTTCCAAGCTTATTTAAATGAACTTGCTTCACTTGTTAGGAAATATGCTTAATTTCTACAGTTCTAGAATCCTTTTTTAGTTTAAATTTTTATGTAAAACACATGGGTTTAATGTTCTGTCGAAAGTTCAGTAAACTCAAGGCAAATAACATTCTTAAGCAACTTTCAAATGATTCCACAAAGCTCTGACAGAAATGACCACACCTGACCGCGCAGAACGCTGCCCCTCCCCCAGCTGAAGGAGTCCGTGGAGACCGTATGTGGTCAGAGCTTGAGTGGGGGTCACTGCGGGTTTGCACCCTTGGAGCACTGGGAAGTTTCACTAAAGTACCAGGAAGAGGTGTTCTGAGCTGAATCCTGGGTTCCCATGGGGTCAGAGCAGCCGCCCTGGAGGGGGCTCCTGTCTGCAAATTGCAAGTGCAGCCCCCAAGCCCCCGACCTTAGGCAGAGGCTCCTAAAGGACAGCACGGGGCGGGAGGTGGGGGTGGGTGGGAAATGGCTTTCACTCCCCCGGGAGAGCTCATTCCTGGGCATCAAGCTCATGTGCCCCTGGAGGGTTTCCAGGATCAGGCGCCTGAAGAGTCCTGAGCCTCATGTCAGACAGAGCCCGCTCCCCACCCTGATGAAACTGATCCCCAGCAGGGGAAAGCCTGGCCAGGCCCACAGAGCCCAGACACGCCCTCCCGCCAACTCATGCGTGTCTGGAGGCCTCGTGGTCTCGCCCACGCTCCACCGGCTGCAGCGCCCACCCATGTCCCCCTGTTACCCCCTGGGATGTGGCATCTGAGGGACTCCCTCCTCTGAGGCTCCCCCGGAGCAGAAGCCCTGTGTGAAGCTGCTCCTGCCGGATCCTCTCCCCCACCCCCACTGCTCTAAGAGGCCAGGAGGGCCCCCGCGTGTTTGGGTGGACGTGAATGCTTATTGACCCAGTGAAGCTGGACCTGCAGAGCGGTTGACATGGGGCTCCTGAGTGGGAAGCAACAGTGTGGGCCTGACGTCCGCCCATTAGCACACACCTGAGGCCAGGGCTGCTCCTAACCTGAGTTAGGCTTGGAAACACGTTCTCCGCCAGCTGCTCAGGCAGGGGAGGGAATCGGTCAGCTTAGTCCTTAGCGGGAAGACCCCTCATGACCCGTGACGCCGTGGGCTGGGGGACCAGGAGAGTCTGAGCACTGTGTCCTCCCCGGTGCCGCCACGGTGCAGCGCTCGTTTTCTCAGGCTGCGTGGCCCAGGCCCCATGATGGGCCTCCTTGTCTCCTAGCCCGGGAGTGGGAGAGGAGAAGGGGGGCAGTGTCCTCTCCCTCATATTCAGTGTTTCCACAAAGGCCAGGTGAGAGCTCGCCACATGCCTGGAGCTGTTTTGGGTTCTGAGGCCCTGGTGGAGAATTGCGGCTCTGAGACCCCTGCCCTCCCAGAGCCCCTTCCCGCACTGAGAGGATCCAGGGCCAGCCTCAGGCCTAGGGCTCACAGACGCCCAGAATCAGGGCCCTCAGGCCTGAGAGGGACAGCAGAGAAAAGGGGGTCCTCAGGCCCAGCAGACTCAGACTCACCAGGGGGACCTGGGAGGCGAAGCATTGCAGCGTCCTGGACCTGGATGCTGTTTTCTATCAGGCAGCTTTGAGGATTTCTGGTTGGGACCACCCTCTCCAGGAGGACGGAGCTTCCTGGCCGTGGATCAGTCATCTCACCTCTGGTTGAAACTTCCCAGTGACAGGGAGCTCACCACCCTCCAGGGGACAGGGAGAAACCCCTTCCTTCTCCTGCCACAGGTCAGCCCAGCCCTGCAGACCGCACTGCCCACTCCTCCGCTCCCCCTGCCAGAGGCTAACTTTCCCTGAATCTCTTCTCCAGCTGACACCTCCCCACCAGGCTGTTCCTGCCTCTGAAGTCCCCTCTGGCCAGAGCAAGTGCCCAGGGAGTGCCAGCAGCTCCAGCTGCTGCCTCCCCTGCCTCCCTGCTGCAGCCTCAGGGCTGAGCAAACCCCCTGGGTCCACTCAAATCAGGTGCCAGGTGACCATTTGGGCAGCTCAGATGGGAACAATTAGAGGTGAATGGAGGCTCTGCCAAATGTTGTTTGTTTTTTGCATGCTAATCAGCTGTAATTGTTAGATCACATTTATAATGCAAGGAGAGAACAGTGTTCTCACCCTGAAGCCTGGAGTCTGCTGCTCCCCAAGGCAGAGAGCCCACTGGGGCTGGGGTTCAGGAAGCCAGTGCTTTGCTATTCCAACTGCAGGGCGTGCTCTGAGGCAGGAGGCCTGCTTTGCATTCTGGAAACCTCTGAGCTTCTCTACAAAGTAGCTCAATTCCTCTTTCCTGATGTCCCAACTCCTCCTCCTCCAGCAGCTGAAGCTGGAAGTTACAGCAGCAGAGCACAGGCAACAAGCCCTGTGTGACTCAGGGCTTGTTGCTTGTCCTGAGTGCTGGGCTAGGCTGGAGGTGACCCCACAGCAGAGCAGAGGCAACACTGGTGTCCTGAGTCCTGGGCTAGGCTGGAGGTGACCCCACAGCACAGCAGAGGCTACACTGGTGTCCTGAGTCCCTAGCTAAGCTGGAGGTGACCCCGCAGCAGAGCAGAGGCTACACTGGTGTCCTGAGTCCCCGGGCTGAGCTGGAGGTGACCCTGATCCTGGAAACCCTCCAGGTCCTAAGTGGGGCTAGAGAGACATCCAGGTCAGTGTAGACACACCTGGGGGGTTAGGGAGGCATACAGGCCAGTGTAGACATACAGGGGGACTGGGGAGACATGCAGGCCAGTGTAGACACACCTGAGGGGTTAGGGAGACACTCAGGTCAGTGTAGACACACCTGGCGGTTAGGAAGACATCCAGGCTAGTGTAGAAACACCTGGGGTTGGCACAGGTAGAGAGAGAGTGAGACGCTGATGGTCAGTGGGTGCTTGGCCTGAGGGACGTTGTGGTGTCCGAGTCCTCACAATGAGTCCCCCTCTGGTTCCTTTGTCCCACCTCCCAGGGCTCCACTTGCCCCCACACTCCACCCCAAGTGCACCCTGACTCCCCAGCCACCCTGTGTCCTCCCCTGGCTCTGCTTCCCATGGAAATACCTGCCCGCCTCTGCTGGCTGCAATTCTGCACCTCTGTGCCTGGTTCTCCCGTTTGCCCTGAAGGCCCCTCTCGCCAAGGAGTTGCCCACCTGTGCAGGTCCCATCTCTTCAGTGCCTTTGTCCTTGGGCCTCTGGTTGGGTTTAGTCCATGGGAGCCCTGGTAAGATCAGAGGGAGGGGGAAGCATGAGGTCGGAGTATTTATGTCCCTGGCTACCAGTGGGGTCGTGGTGGCTGCTGCAGACTTTGAATCTTCTATTTCCCTGTCTCTCTCTTTCCTTCTCCTCCTGGTTCCAACCCACACACTCCACCGTCATTCCCTCTGGCCTGGGGGCTGCAGGGCAGGCCTGCTGTTTCCAGCTCCTCCTCCTCCTGTACCCCTGCCTCCTGTCTGTGCCCTCCTTGACAAACGTCTTATTTACGCTCCTTGGCCTCCTGGCTTCATGTGCCATCTATGTCCTGCTTGGATTGTGACTCGTGCCTACCTTTCAGGGCCCGGTTCAAGTCCCTGCCTTGGATGAATCCCACGTCAGGTGTGTAAACATGTGTGCATTGTGAACCTGTGTATGGGATTCAGAGACGGTTACTCCGGACTTTCGTAATTCTGTTTCTACCTCCCTCACTCATGAGCTCCCTCTTGAGAGCAGAGGCAGCTCTGTCTCATTTATCTGCAGGTGTCTGCAGGTGGCCTTACACACCCTAGGCGCTTAGTAACACAGCTGGATTCCCTGAGCATAGGGAGCTGTCAGCAGCTCTAGCCCTGGACGTTTTCAGGACCCTGGAGAGGTCCACGCAGGTGTGGGAGGCTGGAGGTCACTTTATTCGGGGCAGAAACAGGCAGAGGATTTCTATGGGCGGCTCTGGAATGAACGTCTGGTTTTGCCTTCTGCTTTGGACAGCTGCTCCTTAATGTCTTCCGACCTCATAGGAAGAACAAAGGCTGACCCGGGAAAAAGCTCCACTGGGAAGTCTGGGCAGCTGGTGTTCTTGGCTCTGCACCACCTCGTGCCCTTCCAGGCACTGGAGACAGACAGGCTCCCTCCCCCTACGCCTCTGGCTGCGGCATCTGACCACTGGGCCAGGTCTCTGTGTAGGTTTCTTTTCATCTACACACATAGTTTTTGCTGTGACCTTTTTCCCCAGCACCGACTTTACAGGAAGTCTGCTTAAATGGGGCCAGCATTTCTGTATTTAATAATTCAACGTTGCGCTCACCGTCAAGCCGATAATTTAGTAACAGCGGGGAGCTCAGGCTGCCTTCCACCATAGATCATGTTCTGCTTTGCCTTCCAGAGCACACGGGCGGGTGAGGACACTGTCCTTCCCAGCGACGGCTGTGACTTTTACATGGCCATTTAGCGCTCCCAGTTAATATGATGGCAAGAGGGAAATTACCCGTGCTGAGAGCAGTCCTGGCCGCCTATAAATTCCTGGAGCATTCACCATATAAACATTACCAAGGAGTGCCACCACCTCCTCGTAATGACCCAGGTGACAAATGGCTCCGGGCCCACACTCTTCCGTCCCAGCCCCAGAGATCTTCCCGGCTCTGCCCCAGGAAGGGGGTATTGAGGTGTGGCCCTGGTGTGGCCGGGGACGTGTTCCCCAGGGGTGGCTTGCAGACCACCTGTCTTAGAAACAGCTTGGTGGGGGGAGGGGAGGGCTTCAGATGCACATGTTTGTTCATCCCTGTCCAGAGCCGGACGCTGAGATGGAGGCTGCCTTTCCCACATTCCCAAGGGTGTCCGTGTCTTGCCGCTTTGCGAACCTCCGATGCAGGGCAGCGGCCAGGGCCGGGACCCAACGGGACTCGGGTCTGCCCTGTCCCTGCAGAGTCTTCCCCACAATGGTGCATTGCTCCCTGGGCTGTGCCCTTGTTACTGTGAGTGCCTGTCAGGTGCTCTGGGAGCTCTGTTTGCAGTTTCAGGCAGTTCTGAGTCCATTTCTAGGGGAGGAGAGGGAGTGGTGTTGGGCAGAGGAGGCGTTGGGAACCAGGGTGACCCCAGACCACACGACAAGGTGTGCAGAGGGAGGCTCCCTGGGTCTGGGAGTCAGTGCAATCTGCCATGAGTCTCCCTCTCCCCAGGGGTGGATCCCTCAACAGCCAATTCCCTGTGTCTCCGTCAGTGCCATTTCCTCCAGGCAGCAGGCAGAACCCTGCAGGAAGCAGAACTGGCCC
>NW_026652374.1:83560-107239 GCF_009828535.3 Hylobates moloch | reverse complement strand
GGAGCTTCATGATTTGACTGCCCTGCTGGATTTTGGACTTGCATGGGGCCTTTTTGTTATGGCCAATTTCTGTCATTTGCAATGGGTGTGTTTACTCAATGCCTGTAACTTGCTTTTGAATTTACAGGCTCATAAGTGGAAGGGACTTGCCTTGTCTCAGATGAAACGTTGTACTGTGGACTTCTGAGTTAATGATTAAATGAGTTTAGACTTTGGGGAGCTGTTGGGAAGACATGATTTGTTTTGAAATGTGAGGACATGAGATTTGGGAGGGAACCTGGGGTGGAATGATATGGGTCCGATGTGTCCCCACTCAAATCTCATCTTGATGTGTAACTCCCATAATTCTCAGTGTTGTGGGAGGGACCAGTGGGAGGTGACTGAATTATGGGGGTTGGGTCTCTCCTGCACTGTTCTCTTAATAGTGAATGAGTCTCATGAGATCTGATGGTTTTAAAAAGGGGAGACCCCAGCACAAGCTCTCTTCTCTTGTCTGCTGCCATGTCAGATGTGCCTTTCACCTTTCACCATGATTGTGAGGCCTTTCCAGCCACGTGGAACTGTAAGTCCAATAAAATTCTTTCTGTTGTAAATTTCCCAGTCTCTGGTATGTGTTTATCAGCAGTATGAAAACAGACAAACACAGTCAGACATGCTCTACTCAAGGTCTCTGCACATGGAGGAAAAACAGGGAAATTGGAAAACGCATTTTCTTGGTTGTTGAAAAATACCTATAGAAAACACAACCCTGTGCCAGGACATCATGCAGAATTCAGAAATATTGGAATTGGAATAAGTGTGAAAATTACAATCATTTGTAGATGCACATTTGTTCATTTATCTTCAAATGAAATAAAGTAAAAGCAGGTGTTCTGTGTAAAAATCCACAAGGAGTGTGTTGACCTTGAGAATACACCCATCTCCCAGCCTCTAAAGGCGAGAAAATGCACCTGGATCAGGTGTCAAGCTGCTGCTTTGTGATGTCTGTGGTATGGCTTGTGCTGAAGCCCAGGTGCTGTGGTCAACTCTAATGAAAGGAAGGACTCTTCAATGGTTTTGAGGCAGAGCCATTGCTGGAGTCATTCGGGTTCCCTGTGGGGTATTTTCCTCAGGACAGTGATCAGTGTGATCAAGGCAGGTCATTTCTGCCCCCAAAGTGACACTCAGGCTTCTGCAGGGTGAGGATGTGTCCTTCTGCTACCAAAAAAAAAAAAAAAGATACAAAGTTCGGGGGACATTTTGCAGTCAGAGACGACATCAAATGTTATTACAGAATTGTAAATCTAGAGAAGTTCTCTGGGGTAATTTGCTAACAAGGCAACCCTAGACCATGACAGGAAACTCAGGCTTACACCACCTGCACTTTCCCCTGGGGACACCCCAGTATACAGTGTCCCAGGCTTTCCCTGGTTGTCCCAGGTACCCTGCAGGGAGGTTTGTGTCTGGGCTCACGCTGACTTCTACTCACCGTGTCTTTCACACAGTAATACACAGCCGTGTCCTCGGCTCTCAGGCTGTTCATTTGCAGATACAGTGAGTTCTGGACATTGTCTCTGGAGACGGTGAATCGGCCCTTCACAGAGTCTGTGTAGAGTGTGGTACCACCACTTGTACTAATAACTGAGACCCACTCCAAACCCTTTCCTGGCGCCTGGCAGACCCAGCACATAGCATAGCTACTGAAGGTGAATCCAGAGGCTGCACAGGAGAGTCTCAGAGACCCCCCCAAGGCTTTAATAAGCCTCCCCCAGACTCCACCAGCTGCACCTCAAATTGGACACCTGCAAAAACAGAGACACCCTGGTCAGAAACTGCCACACATGGCCACTGTTTCTCTCACTTACGTCCAGTCACACTCGGTATCTCTCATTCTCCATAAATCACCTTTTAAAATTGCAACAAGGAAAACCTAGCTCAGCCCAGACTCCATGGTGCGTCTTCTGTGTTCAGTGTTCATGACCAAGTGGAGACAGCTGGGAATCCCGGGGCTGGGGCTCCTCTTCCAGAGCTGCAGTGTCAGGATTTGGCTGGTTTTCCATAGCAGAGGGAGGGCCCTATTTGCTTGTCTCCTAATACATAGAGAGCTCTGGGGTGGGAACCCTGAGGAGACGGCAGACCCCAGATAAAACGACACGGCCCCACAGGAGTTGGGTGACAATTATGGTATTTGGAAAACACACTGTCTTATTAGGAAATTTTGTTGTGATAAATATTTGCACTATTTTATTTTTTAGATATTTATGTAAATTATGTTCTGTAGGAGCCAATGGTTTCTCCATTTACATATGTGGAAGTAAACCCACACATGGAGGAGGGGCTATCATGTTGACTTTGCTGGCAGGAGAGAAAGAATAGATCCGCAACTTGGAAGAGAGTGATTTCATCGTCACAGCTCATTAGTGCTAATTCCACGTTCATGTTTTTCAAGCGCATGACAATTTATTTGGAGTTCTCTGTGCAGAAGGCGTGAGATTTCAGGGCACTTCCAGTTGACTTCTTCAGCACTTATTCTACAAAACTCATCGAATGTGGTTATTGCAGCCACATTTATAGGGGCCTTCTCTGTGCCATGGAGGGGCTCTTTCAAGTGCCGGGACCTGAAGTGCAACATTCACATGGGTGTTGATCCGTCCCCACCTTGTCTAATACAGAATTTAATTTAAAGTATGTAAGTTTTTGACATCAGTTTTCCTACTGTGATGCCATCCATATCAATCCAATAATTGGCATTCATGTTTGTCATGGGAACGAAGCTTTGCTAGAGTAATGTGCAAATTCAGTCACCGTGCACAGCTAAAGGTGTTTCTCACTGACTTTAACTCCATGACATTATTAAAAACCACAGGGCTCTACACAATCTTGGTTCACCCAGGGATTTTCCAATTCCTTCTATATGGGACTTGTGTGGTGATTACTATAAAAGGAGTGAGTGACCCAGAGCCTACTTAGAAGGGCGATCTCCAATGTGGATATATTAGTATCTCATCTCATAAAGAAATGGAAAATACCTAACACATGGAAAGTCCTGAGAAGAAACCTGGCATATGAAAAAAGCCTCGGCCCATTGGCTTCTGATCACCTTACTGTTAAATTGATTGCCTTCATATCATTTTGGAAAATTGAAGCAAAGTGTGGTGAATTGAAGTGTGATGTTGCTTGTTTGGTACAACAGCGGGGTGAGGATAACGAAGAGCCCTGTGATCCCGAGGAGACGGCCTAATCCAAGGAGAGGGAGGCTCCAGGTCATGTGGACTCACACGTGGCGCCTGCTTCTGCCCATCCCGCAGCCACTCCCAGAAGCCTTCAGGAGACAGGCGTGCAGATGGGCCCTTGAGACGATCAAATTAGTGCTGGAACTGAAGAAAAAGATAATGATCTGGGATAAATTTTAAAAAATAAAATAAAAAATTGTATTGTAAATTCACAAATTATGGTTATTTATATTTACAAGTTAAGAAGCAATGTTATGATTTGTGAATGCAATATGGAATAACTATGATAATTAAGAATTAAGATAATTATCATTAATCACCTCAAATTATTCTTATTTATTGTGACATTTGAAATTTACTCTGAGCTCTTTGGAATTAACCAATATACTACTTTTAAATGAACAACTAGAAATCAATTCATGTAAACAAATAAAAACAACTGAAATCAATTAGGAATTACTCTAATAATTTACACTTAGTTCATCATTAAGTTTGATTCTTCAGGAAATGTTTTTGGAATTATTTTATTGTAATGTTTAATATGAATGCCTAGCATATATGCATAGGTCTGTGTATGTATACATCTTTCTCTCTTTTTCTTTTTTTTTTTGTGAGATGGCGTATTGCCCTGTTGCCCAGGGTGGAGTACAGTGGCACAATCTCGGCTCACTGCAACCTCCGTCTGCTGGGTTCAAGCAATTCTCTTGCCTCAGCCTCCCGGGTAGCTGGGATTACAGGTGTGTGCTACCACACCCGGATAGTTTTTGTATTTTTAGTAGAGACGGGCTTTCGCCATGTCTGCCAGGCTGGTCTCGAACTCCTAACCTCAAGTAATTCACCTGCCTCGGCCTCCCAAAGAACTAGGATTACTGGCACGAGCCACCGTTCCCGGCCTGTACATATTTCTATGTCCATAGATTTATGTCCCTATAGCTATGTAGTTGCTGATGTCAACAAATGTTAATAAAACTCTGGAGGAATCAGTGCAAATAGGAATGTTTATTTCTTGAAAGTATATACTTGAAAATATAATAATATGTAGAATGTTAATAATTACTAAAATTTAAATATTAATGATAAAATTCATAATAAATATAAGTAACAAAATATCACAGCCTAGAAGGCTCCAGAGTCCTGCGAAGATAAACGTGACTTTTCCAGCTGAGGAGAAAGGAAACCTCCCCCTGCACCTGCTCCTGGGACCCGTCCCGTCCTCAGTGGGTCCCGAGCGCCCCCTGGTGGCCCCGCGCGCCCCTGCAGGGAGGTTTGTGTCTGGGCTCACACTGACCTCCCCTCACTGTGTCTCTAGTACAGTAATACACGGCCGTGTCCTCGGTTTTCAGGCTGTTCATTTGCAGATACAGTGTGTTCTTTGAATCATCTCTTGAGATAGTGAATCTGCCTTTCACAGACGCGGCGTATTCTGCTGTTCCACCATCAGCTTTTTTTCTAATTAAACCTACCCACTCCAGCCCCTTCCCTGGCGCCTGGCGGACCCAGTGCATGTAGTAGTCACTGAAGGTGAATCCAGAGGCTGCACAGGAGAGTCTCAGGGACCCCCCAGGCTGGACCAAGCCTCCTCCAGACTCCACCAACTGCACCTCACACTGGACACCTGCAAACACAGAGACACTCTGGTCAGAAACTGCCACACAAATCCACTGTTTCTCTCACTCATGTCCACTCACACTCAGTGTCTCTAGTACACCATGAATTACCTTTTAAAATAGCAACAAGGAAAACCCAGTTCAGCCCCAACTCCATGGTTGGTCTTCTGTGTTCAGTGCTGATCACCAGGTGGAAACTCTTGGGAATCCCAGGGCTGGGGCTCCTCTCCCAGAGCTGCAGGGTCAGGGCTGGGCTGGTTTTCATCAGCAGAGGGAGGGCCCTATTTGCATGTCTCCTACTATATAGCAAGCTCTGGAGTGGGACGCCTGAGGAGAGGACGCGGCCCAGATAAGACGACTGTGCCTTGCAGGAGTTTGGTGACAATGATGGTATTTGGAAAATATGCTGTCTTATGATAAAATTATGCTGTGATAAACACTTTGAACTGATCATCCTATTTTATTTTTACATATTTGTGTAAATTATGTTTTGTCGCAGTCAATGTCTCTCCATGTACGGAAGTGAAAGTAAACCACACATGGAAAATGGGCTAAGGGTGTATTTAAGAGCTCATGTCTGGATAGGTGAGCCCTGGTATCTGGGCCTGTGGTCCTCATCACTGGCCCCACTTACTCCCTGAACCAACTCCAGGACAGAGCTGGGGATGCCTAGTGTGGTTGTGGAGCCCAATTTCTGTATTGAGAACATGTGTAATTTTGCTGCATTCTAGCATTCACCTAAAATATGGTGAGAACTAGGATTCAGGCAGATAAGTTCTTAGGTATTTTTGAAATTTAATATACATTTTTCTATCTTTCTATCATTCCTTCCTTGTCTAAGTATCCATTTGTTTGCTTGTAATAAATTTAATAAGTTTTAGGTTACATATAATAATCTCTCATATATTTATATTGTACAGTTGATAAACACGATGGAACTGTCATCGTTATCAAGGTGGACAAGAGAATTCTCAATATTTCCTTTTGTTCTTCTGTATTCTTCATCCTTTTCCCTTTAATCCTTCTACCCCTTTCCCTGGCAACTACTGATCTTTACATTGCTGCAGATTCATTTTAATTTATCAGAATGTATATAAATGAAATAACATAGTATATACTCTTACTTATTTGGGTTACTTAACATAAACAATTAGATACTTTACCTCATAGTTTGATATAGCATGTTTTTATTATAAATATTGGGTAGCATTCTAGCAGACAAATTTACCATAATTTGTTTTTCTATTAAGCAGCTGAAAAATATTGATTTTTTTATTATTCTAGGTCTTACTAAAGATCTGCTATTGCCAAAAAACACATGAAGAAATGCTCGTCATCACTGGCCATCAGAGAAATGCAAATCAAAACCACAGTGAGATACCATCTCACACCAGTTAGAATGGCCATCATTAAAAAAGCAGGAAACAACAGGTGCTGGAGAGGATGTGGAGAAATAGGAACACTTTTACGCTGTTGGTGGGACTGTAAACTAGTTCAACCATTGTGGAAGTCAGTGTGGCGATTCCTCAGGGATCTAGAACTAGAAATACCATTTGACCCAGCCATCCCATTACTGGGTATATACCCAAAGGACTGTAAATCATGCTGCTATAAAGATACGTGCACACGTATGTTTATTGTGGCACTATTCACAATAGCAAAGAGTTGGAACCAACCCAAATGTCCAACAACAATAGACTGGATTAAGAAAATGTGGCACATATACACCATGGAATACTATGCAGCCATAAAAAATGACGAGTTCACGTCCTTTGTAGGGACATGGATGAAACTGGAAACCATCATTCTCAGTAAACTATCACAAGGGCAAAAAACCAAACACCGCATGTTCTCACTCATAGGTGGGAACTGAACAATGAGAACACATGGACACAGGAAGGGGAACATCACACTCCGGGGACTGTTGTGGGGTGGGGGGAGGTGGGAGGGACAGCATTAGGAGATATACCTAATGCTAAATGACGAGTTAATGGGTGCAGGAAATCAACATGGCACATGGATACATATGTAAAAAACCTGCACATTGTGCACATGTACCCTAAAACCTAAAGTATAATAAAAAAATAAAATAAAATAAAAAGGAAAAAAAAAGATCTGCTATTAAGCTTGGAGATGTACATAGAAAAGGAATATGTTTTTCTTAGTTTTACAACTGCATCAACAATAACAGATAAACAGAGAAGATGGAAGTTTGAAAATTTTCTTTAATACTTTCAATATTTAAAGTTTCAAACAAACAACAAATCTGGTTTAAGGAGAAGCAAGTTCTTGCAGAGAGTAACAAAGGCAGGGTTTGAAATGACATATTTCTATGGCAGAGTCTGGAGTATGACATATAACCTATTACTAGAGAAAATAGAAATATATTTTGGGTTGCTTGAAATTGTGTGTGGTAAGCATGCTGTCATGTGAAATTGTAATTCACCATAATTTATGAGGTGCTCAAATAAACACAGAGACTCAGATTCTTTTTGGAAAAGGTCCACATAAGACGGAGAGGATGACTTGATGCACCTATATGTTGTTATATGTTTATATAAAGGCCATTTTCTAATAATACAGAGAGTCACGTACATGAGAATAAACATAGTGGCGGGTGTCCAGTGGTGAAATATGATGGTGACGCCAAACCCCATCTCCAGCACCTTTTCCCTCTTCCACCTGCCTTGATGTGTGTCCTGAGCGCCTCCTGCTGCTCCTGAGCTTCCCTGCAGGGAGGTTTGTATCTGGGCTCACAATGTCTTTCCCTCGCTGTGTCTTTTGTATAAAAACTTGTGGTTGTATAATTTTTGCTCAGGTAGCTCAGCTGTAGGAAAAACTGTTTTTTGGATGTGGGTCTGGAGATGGCGACTGGACTGTTGAGGAGTGGGTTGGAATGTGCATTCCCTCATGACGTGTGCACCTGATCCACTCCAGTCCCTTCCCTGGGGGGCTGATGGATCTGGCTTCAGCAGGAAGCACTGGTTGTGATGGGGAATCTAGAGATGGCACAGGTGAAGGAGAAGGTCTGTGAGGGCTTCACCAGGCCAAGAGTGCACTTAGAAACACAGTTGTCGACATGCACAGATTCTGAACAACATGTTGAAATTCACAAATATGCAAATTTTGATGCATATATAAAAACAGATTAGTATTGGTATTGATATATAGAGGGATGAGAAATAAACTGAAACTGATATATCAATAGCCACCTGATTTTCAGCATAAGAAGCAAAAATATACGATAGATAAATCAAAGTATCTCATTAAAAGGAAGTTAGAAAAACTGGATGTACACATGCAAAGAATTAAGAATCAAGAATTTTAGTTTAGAATAAGCCCACAAATCAACTCTAAATGGGCTAAATAATTAAAAGTATGACCGCAATTGTAAAATTTCCCCCACCCAGAAAATAATATTAAGGATGATTTACTATATTTCAAATTAAAGGCACAGACAACAAAAGCAGAATTGAACAAGCGGAACTAAATCACAACAAAAAGATTCTATAAAGCATGGAAAAAATTCCAACCTATAGAATGGGAGAATATAATTGCAAGCCATGCATTTGAAAAAGTGTTAATATCCAAAATATACATGCAACTTCTACAACTCATTAGCAAAATGATAATTGGGTGATTGTATAGTGGTCAGTTTTACACCTTAAAACATAAAAGATTTAAGAACATAGGTCCCATGTTAAAGGTTCTTCCCTCTGGGTCATGGTAAGTTTGATGGTTACACTCGGTTATGGTAGACTTTGTAGTTATTCAATCCAACATTAATACAGGTGGTGTTAGTCAGGTGCAGTGGCTCACACCTGTAATCCCAGCACTTGGGAGGCTGAGGCAGGTGGATCACCTGAGGTCAAGAGTTTGAGACCAGCCTAATAAATATGGTGAAACCCCATCTCTACCAAAAATACAAAAATTAGCCGGACGTGTTGGCATGTTCCTGTAATCCCAGCCACTAGGGAGGCTGAGACAGGAGAAGTGCTTGAACTCGGGAGGCAGAGGTTGCAGTGAGCCGAGATCATGACATTGCAGTCCAGTCTGGGTGACAGAGCGAGACTCCATCTCCATATATAAAATATATTATATATTATATATATCCACGTATGTATACATATGTGTGAAATAGATCTATTTAGTGTTGTGAATTTACTTAATAGATGTTACTAAAACTGTCATGAGCTGATTCTAGGTTACATTGACATTGATAAAACGGATGGACCTGATTCCATCTCAGCAGAACTGGAGAAAATGAAATTCCATGGTGATTCAGCAGCTTCACTTCTCTCTGGGACCTCCAGCCTGCACTTATTGATGGATGATCTAGGGACACTGGATATTCCCAGACATGTCCAAAAACTGTCATTCTCTATGTCTCACAGAAATGTGGCATGTCCACCTGTAGCTTGTCAGCCATGAATAACAGACAGAAAGAGACTCTAAAATGTAATAATATTTATTCTAGGATGTGCATTGAAATTGAAATATGTATGGGTGCATTCAGGGTGGTAAAGGAAGATAAGGAATTAAGGAAAAATGAGGAGGTTTACATCAGCTGTTTTGAGACAATTATCCCTGACTAGAAGGGTCAATAACAGGGGTGACATCGCCGTAAGGTTGAACATGCAGATGCTGGGCAGATATTCTTGGAGAAGTAATTATTTTAAGGTTGTGATGGCCTCAGTACAAGGTTGTGGCTGTTCAGAGTCCATTTATGATAGTTCTTGTTATGAGGAATATGTGTGTTAGAAACCTCCTTCATGGCCTCCCCCAGCTTCATTCATTAGGGTTTTAACACAAGTGGATCCATTTGGATTTTGATAAATTTCACAAGTTCTTTCTAACACTACTTCTGAAGCAGACGACTCTGACAGTGTGCATGGAACAGGGTTAATTCCACATCCACATCCCATTTTGATCAAATAAGTTTATCCCTTTCACTATTAAGGGCCAATTGCATTCCCAGATGAGTCTACACACAACACAGTGGAGGTTCCTGAGGAAATGGGGAGAGAAGGAAATCCCATCAGCCTCTCCCACACGGCTGCAGGAGCCACAGCCTGAGCCCCACCTGAGCTCCAAGTAAATGCCGTGAGCCCTGGAATGTAGACCACAGAGACCATCTCTTTCTTTTTCATAAAGCAGAAAAAGCAAATAATAAAGGGAGAACAAACGCTCCAAAGAAAGAAGGTGGATTGGGAGCCAAAGGAGCACTAGGTCAGTGCTGATGCTGACTGGCTTTATGTCAGGAGAAGGGTCAGACGTGAACCCTGTGAGCTTCTACATGACACTGAGCCTGGCCCAGCCTCTCTGTTGGCTGTGATCGAACTTCCTAAAGACTGTTCTAGTCAGCGAATCTCCCTGATGTTTCTGTCCTGAGTATAATTGGAGACGACTCACCAGGCACCTCTGAGTTTCCTCAGGACTCTGATCTTGGTGACAAGAGTTGAGGACTTTTCATCTCTGTAAGTGTCAATCTGCATTTTGTGCATGTGAGAATAGTCCTCATATTAAAATGATATTTTAAAAATATGTAGAGATGACATTAGTAAGCACAGTATTCTAAACTTAGAGAGGTTCACTAGAGAAACCGTGAGGAGAAGATGAAGTCCCACATCCTGACAGGAAACAGCCTCCATCTGCACCTGCCTCCGGGGCTGACTCTGATCAGTGGGTCCTGAGCGCCCCCTGCAGCTGATTTCCCCCCAGCGTTCCTGCAGGGAGGTTTGTGTCTGGGCTCACACTGACTTCCCCTCACTGTGTCTTTCGCACAGTAATACACGGCCGTGTCCTCGGCTCTCAGGCTGTTCATTTGCAGATACAGCGAGTTCTTGGCGTTGTCTCTGGAGATGGTGAATCGGCCCTTCACGGAGTCTGTGTAGTATTTGTCACTACCACTAGGACTACTAATACGTGAGACCCACTCCAGCCCCTTCCCTGGAGCCTGGCGGACCCAGTCCATGTAGTAGTCACTGAAGGTGAATCCAGAGGCTACACAGGAGAGTCTCAGGGACCCCCCAGGCTGGACCAAGCCTCCCCCAGACTCCACCAGCTGCACCTCACACTGGACACCTGCAAACAAAAAGAAACCCTGGTCAGAAACTGCCACACATATCCACTGTTTCTCTCACTCTTATCCACTCACACCCAATTTTTCTATTTCTCCATGACTTACCTTTTAAAACAACAACAAGAAAAACCCAGCTCAGCCATGGCTCCATGGCGAGTCCTCTGTGTTCAGTGCTGATCACCAAATGAAAACACCAGAAAATCCCAGGGCTGGGGCTTCTCTCCCACAGCTGCAGGATCAGGGCTGGGCTGGTTTTCATCAGCAGAGGGAGGGCCCTATTTGCATGTCTCCTAGTATATAGCAAGCTCTGGGGTGAGAGGCCTGAGGAGAGAGTGGGGCTCACAGCATGTGAGAGTGTCCTGGGGGAGATTTGTGATATTGATAGCATTTGGAAATTGTGGCTTCTTATTGTCAGTTTGTTCTGTGATAAAACCTTAAAACCTATAAATCTTATAATTTTGTAATTTTTATTTTAAAACAGTTGTATTGAGGTACAGTAGAGCAACAGAAAGTGCATATTTTTAAAGTTAGAACAAATCATCTTTTATTTTTTCACATGCAGTGAAACCATGGTATGTAGTATCAATGTTATTTCCATGTAACAGATGAAAAATTACCAGCAAAATCAAAGCTCGGTTGTTCAATCTCCCTAGAGCTCACATTTGGTCAGGGTGACCTGGGTATCTGGGCCTGTGCTTCTCACCACTGAGCCTGACTTCTCCCTGAACTAAGCACAGCACACGGGGGGTCGCACCTAGTGAGGTCTGCAGAACCTTTTCTCTGTAACGAGAACATGGTGTGATGTGTACGCGCTGTTGTGATTACCTAACAAATGTGAAGAAAAGCACGTTTCCTACAGTTTTATTTTCTTGAGTGTCATACATTTCTCATGTTGGTATCTATCTTTCCATCAATCTTTAACAAATAATCTATCCACTGATTTCCAATACCCTCATTGAGGCATTATTGCTGTATAATAAATATTGCATAATTAAAGTGTGCAGTGTAGTAAGCACCGAAGCCGAGCATGGTGGTGCACACGTGTAGCCCCAGCTACGTAGGGCAGAGGGAGGAGGATGGCTGGAGACCCAGGGTCTGAGGCTGCAGAGAGCTGTGATCTCACCACTGAGCTCCAGCCTGGATGTCAAAGCAAGACCATGTCTCCAAAGGAAAAAAAATGTAATTTCTCATGTGCTCACGTGTGCATCCAAAATAACAATCAAAATAACGACGATTACAGTTAAAAGCTTCCCTGTGTTCCTCTCCTTCCTGCCTCCCAGTCATTTCCCTCTCACCATACTGAGTCAACCTCTCATCTTTGTTAATCCAGATCTATTTTTCCACATTTTGTTAAAGTGAAATCTTATATTTTCAATTTCATTTGTGTGGCTTCTTGCTCAGCATAATTACTTGTGAGTGAGTAATTTGGTTGTGTATGAAGAATGTGTTGATTCTAATGAGGAACAGAATTCCAGTTAAAGAATGCACCCACGGTATTTATCTAGAAAGCTCTTTAATATTGGCATAATTTCCAGTTTCTGAGTATTACAAACAAAGCTTCTACTCAGCCTGGAGATGCAGGCATCCCAGAAAATATATCATTTTTACTAAAACAACTAACTTTAGTAAGCTGCAAATCAGCACATTTTCTTTAGTACACCAGATTACTGATGTTATAGTACAATGAAGAGACCTTACACATTTTGAAAGTCAATGACTTGCAGGAACAAACAGGAAGAGAATATGACCTTATCTGGGGCAGAGTCCAGCAAATGTCATATAAGCTAATGCAAAATTAAATTAGACATATGCATTGGATTGTTTAAAATTGAGTATAATAAAGAAGTTATTGTTTAAATTATCAGAGGACATACAACTGAGAGATTCCTATTGCTATTGAAACCTTTTCTCCCAGGATTGAGGACACATCACAAAAATCTCCACCCTCTTCCTCTCGAGATGGTTCTGTGTGGGAAAGCAGAACGGCAGCTGTGGCTGAAATGCATCCAGACCCACCTCCCCGGCCACCACTACATGACCGAAGAATTAACACGCAGGGGCAAAGCCACTATCACCTCTGTGTTACAGGCACTGGAGGAACTCATAGAAACTGGGGTAGAAGAAAGAAAAGCTCCAAAGCTCTGTCCATTCTCTCAGGAATAACAGCCTCATCTCCCACCTCCTCTCTCTTCCCTCAGGAAGAACAGCCTCATCCTGCTGGGAAGGGCAGAAAAGAGGAAGCTGAAGACATCAGTGGGAAGACATAGTGGCTGCTGGGAGAAGACCTGGGAAAGAACAAGGAGACCCTCTACCCAGGAATGGGAGGAAGATGCATGGATCAGCATCACAACTGTAGGAGGGGCAGGGATACTTGGAAGGACATGTCCTGAGCCAGGACTGTGACGTCTGCCCGCAGTATGGCTCCCTCAGAAGGACACAGAGTGTCTGTTCAGTGCAACCCTTCCCACCACACTGACAATCATCAGGTCCATGTGGCTCTGGCCTGACCTGGGGGATCTGAAAGACAGAGTCTGTCTGGAGAGCACAAGACTAAGGCCCAAAGCCAAGCAGGAAACAAAATTAAGGTGTCATTGGAGTGATCTGAGTGTCTGGTGGCTGAAGAGGACTTAGATTCTGGGAGCCACTGCAACAATGACTTTCAAATGTAGCCCTGACTAGTTTCACACAATTTTCTACAATAAAGGCCAAGAAAAGAAAGAATCTGATTGTCTGCAAAAATTGCAAAAAAATCATAAAACAAATAATTAGCTGATATAATGAATCCGATAGAAGTATCTGTGGAATGTAAATTTTGAAATAACTGCATAAATGCTTTGAAACATTTACACTTGATCCCATTGTTAGTCTATGCATAACTTCATAAGAATTTGCCAATATGTGCTATAACTAATACTAATATAACTAATACTGTATGAATATCATGCTTGTAACAAATACCACAGAGTAGGTTCTGTTAGAACTCTTGATGAAACAATCAACTTTGCAAAATATTTGGAGAGATTTATTCTGAGCCACATGTGGGGACCATGCCCTGTGACACAGCCCCAGAAGGTCTTGAGAACATGTGCCCAAAGTGGCTTGATGGCAGCTTAAATTTAATGTCTTAGAGAGACAGACATCAACCAATACACATGAGAAACGTGTTGATTTGCTCCATAAAGAAAAACTGCTAGAAGTGAGGCAGTGTGGGGCGGGGATTACACCTTACAGGTGAACGCAAAGATTTTCTGATTGGCAATTGGTTGAAAGACTTAAGTTTTTTTCTAAAGACCTGAAACCAGTAGAAAAAAGTTTCTAGGTTAAGATAATGGGTTTTGGAGAGCAAGATTCTTATTATGTATATGAAGTCTCTTTTTTCATATATATATTTTTTTATTATACTTTAAGTTCTAGGGTACATGTGCACAACGTGCAGGTTTGTTACATATGTATACATGTGCCATGTTGGTGTGCTGCACCCATTAACTCATCATTTACATTAAGAATATCTCCTAATGCTATCCCTCTCCCGTCCCCCCAACCCCACAACAGGCCCCAGTGTGTGACGTTCCCCTTCCTGTGTCTTGTGACCACTTTTAGAGGCAATGGATGGGAAATGTTTTCTCCTAAGACCTTTAAAAGATATTAGACTCTCAGCTAATCTCTTCGGTATAACAAAAACACCTGGAAAGGGAAAGAGATTCTCTATAGAATATAAATTTCTCTCACAAAAGATAACTTTGCAGGGCAATTTTAAAATATGTCAAAGGAATATTCTAGCCTTTGATTCCTTTCAAAGCCTGCTCTCTGTCATGTGATGCTATTCTTGAGTCAGGTTAGAATTTGGCATTTTGCTGCTACAAAGAATCTGTTTTCTGAGGCTTAAGCTCTGTTTTAATAAAAATGCTGGTCAGTTGTGCTTGAATTCCAAAGGGAGGAGGGTATAATGAGGCATTTCTGATCCTCTATTTCTAACACGGCCTGAGCTAGGTTTTCAAGTGTCTCTGGAATTCCTTGGTGAAGAGGAAGGGTCTATCCAGTCAGTTGGATGCTTAGAATTGTAATTTTAGTTTCTAGGACAGATATGAGATTTATCTTAGGGGTACCAGAAAATATTTACTGAGATAATCACATTGAAGTTGAGACTTGAAAGATGGTCCGAGATTCTTCCCTGCAAACCTTTTCTCCTGAGACTAGAAGAAGAAAACTTACCAGAAACAAATGTTAACATCTCTTCTGTGTTCAAAATAGCCACCCATTAGGAAAACAGTTAAACTTGGGAGACTTATCTTTAGAAGCAAGTAGTCTACTTGATTTCTAAAATCATTTACAAACCCACAGATTCTGATTAGTTTACAGATTATGCAGAGCAACCCATCCAATGGGTGTAGGGAGACTGCCTGAAACTATTGCTATGGAATAAAAGATGAAATGCTCCTGATTATTGTAAATACAAATTTGCATGCAGGATTGTGTAAAGACAATGCCAGGTGGGGCCGCCAGAAGGAGCCAACAGCGTGTGATGTGCCTCCCCCTGCAGAGAGCCTATGAATGGACGTGCAGTCAGGGAGGTTTCACATCACCAAGATTCCTAACCCAGAAAAGCAGATGTTCATAGCTCTGGGAATGGAATGCGACCCTTGTGGGGAACCTATAAATGGACGCATGAGGGGCACCTGTTCATATGGATAAGACAGGGCTATAAATACCCTCATCTTGCCATGGCTCTTCTAGGCCTCTTTAGGGTTAAGGCATACTCCCTTCGGAGAATTTCTGGTCTAACCTGTTGTCTAGCTTCACGTCCTGTTTCTATGGATTGTTTGTAACCAGCTTTTGCTGCAACTGTTACTGCTGATTAATATCTTGCTAATCATAGGTTATGGAAAGACTGTGTTTCTGTTTTAAGGCTCTGTTAGAAATTACTGATACACACACTATATTGTAAATTCTTATCTCTGTATACTGTACCTCTACACACAAATGTACTGTACTTCTGCGTACAGATGTTATGTTAAAGAATTACTTCATCCCCATGTGACCATCTCACCTCATAATCAAATGACCCTAAATCCCTCACTAACCTACCCCCACCCTCACTAAACTTAATAATAAATGCTGGTATATCCAGTGCAGTGGGACCAGAAGGCGGTGACACCCCTGGACCCAGCTTTCACTTTCTTGTGTGTGTCTATTATTTCTCAACCTGTCGATCCACCTGGGAACAAAGAGAGAGCCCTGTTGCATTGCAGGCTGCTGGTCAGATCCCGCAATAAATGGGAACCTGCAATTAGCTGGATTCCTTGGCCTTGTTGTTTTTTAATGTTTAATTTATATAGATACATAATAGTTTAAAATCTTTAGGGGTACAAGTGAGATGTTGATAATAGCATTTTATGTGCAATGATCAAATCTGGATAACTGGGATAGCCTTCATCTCAATCATTGATTACTTTTTGTGTTGTGAACACTCTAAATCTTATCTTCTAGCTATTTTGAAACATACAATAAATTATTAACTGGAGTTGTCTATGTGTCGCTTTAGCATTCCCAGCAGCAAGGAGTGAAAGTTCCTGTTTTTCAACTTCCTCATCACCATTTGATATTGTCTACATCGTGTATTTTGCCCATTTTCATAGGTTAGCAGAATTTTTAAAATATTAAACAAACATGTACCTAATGAAAATCAAGTTGATCACTTTTTATATTTATTTTTAGGTGTGGTTTCTATTCAGGTCTTTGCCCATTTTAAAATTAAATTTTGTTGTTTTATTGTTGTTCAATTGTAAGTTAATTTGTATATTTGTGATAAAATCCCTTTTCTAAATATTGGATTTGCAAGGAAATTCTCCAAATCCGTGGCTTATCTTTTCACTCTCATGTAAGGGCTTATTTTCAAAGGCATAGGTTAGTTTATCCATATATGAAAAGAGGATAATTGTAATTCTAAATTCTAAGAATTATTAGAATAATAATGTTGGTTAAATTAATCCCAGTATCTGGCGCTTCACAGGTTTTGGTGTAACACCAGTGAGAAAAATTCGTAGAGTATTCTGTGAAGACCAGAAATCAGAAGGTGATAAAGGGACGATTATATTTGAATAATCTGGAGATAGGAAGTGTATTTGGTATTCTTCTCCTTCTATTTCTCTGTGAAGACAAAATGGATAGATGGCATCTCCATGTGAAATGGGACACAAAGTTTTTAAGATGATTCTGAAGGGAAGTTGCTAATACGATCTCTCAGGTGATGTTCCAACACAGGCTGCGGAGGGGATGGTGGCCGCCGGTGGTTGCTGTCAGCCCCAGGGTTGGTCGGTGTGGCCCCTATTTTGTCCATGAGAGATATTAGACTGTAATGTACCACATGCAGGTGAGTTTCTTAATCTCAGATGAGGGGAGAACATGAGAACACAGAAGACGGGAAAACTGAAGATCTCACTACATCAGCCACATTCCATTGAGGAGAATCTGTCACTGAGAGACCCGGGGACGCTCAGGGAATGGAGAGGAGTTTGGGGGATATTATCCATGAAGGAACCGACATGGAAGGAGGGTTTATATGTTTGTTCACAGAGAATGGTGGCTTATGTCAGGATTCCCACAGGTTTCAGAAATAGTTTCTAATAACAAATGTCACACTTTATTTAGAATTGATTTATTTTTTATAATTTATTTTCCCCCTCTAGGCAGCACCACAGAAGAATGTTCTCAGAATCCTTCCTGATCCTCTATGAGTTCCTGGTGCAGCTCCTGGAGGAAAAGCCTGCGTGGGGAGGGAGCCCTCCTCGTGCAGCCCTGAGGCTGTCCTGTCACCTCACCCGCCACTGCCCTTCAGTCACTTCCCGAACACTTATGAGTTAACCTTCCTGAAACATGTGGCATTTGGCAGTGTCTTTCCCAGGAAAGAAAATACTTCCGTTCTGTTTATCCCTGGAGGCTCCCGTCCCTTTCTGGAGCACAGGTTGCAGTTGAGTGTGTGGTGGTGGATAATCAGTGGGAGGAGGTTTGTGTGCATCTTGTCATCTTCCAGAGTGCACCCCTCATGGGGTTGACACTGACAAGCACACAGATGGGCTTTCTCAGCTGGAAGATGACAGATGTTTTTGTAACCTTTGACCCCAGGAAGGCTCTCCCACTGCAAGACCAATCAGGCTCAGGCCTCTGGCTAAAGTGCAGCCAGAAAAGGGTACAGTGCCCAACCCTGAGAGCTCCTTCCAGGTGCCAAACCGCTTTGTAAAGGAAGCTTTTTTCCTGCCTGGATCTCATGCATGTGTTTGCATTTTCTGCCCAAAGTGCTTTATCCAGAAACACCCCCAAGATCTTACAGTGTTTTGAATCCGACTGAAGGGCATTATTCACGAAGGCCCTCATGACCAAAGTCTCCACTGCTCATTAAAGGACATTAATTGTAGGATTCACCAGAAGCCGCTGGCCTTTTAGTTGCACAGACTGCCTCTATGCCCGTGGTCCCCAACCTTGTTGACACCAGGGAACAGTTTCGTGGATGACAATTTTTCCATGGATGAGGGAGGCAGGTGGTTACGGGATGAACCTGCTCCACCTGCAATCATCAGGCATTAGATTCTCACAGGGAGCGCTCGCCCTAGATCCCTTGCATGCACAGTTCACAATAGAATTCGGCTCCTAGGAAAGTCTAATGTGCAGCTGATCTGACAGGAGGCGGAGCTCAGGCAGTGATGCTCACCCCCTGCTCATCTCCTGCTGTGTGGCCTGCTTTCTATCAGGCTGCTGACCAGTACGGGTTCACTGCCTAGGGGTTGGAGACCCCTGTCGTAAGTGCTTGGAGGCCTTATCCTCTTGGTAGGGGCATATAAAACCAGGAGCCAGATGAGCTCTTAACCACTGTACATTTTATGGATTGTTGAGGAGATCCCTGCTGTAAATGCTTGGAGGCCTTACCTCTGGAAAGGGGCATAGAAAACCAGGAGTTAGTTGAGCTCTAAGTCAATGTACATTTTATGGATTCTTGAGGAAACAGTTCAAAGAGGATCGTGCCCACCCACTTTCCCTCACCTGGCATCATTTCCTGAAACCACTAGAAGAACCCGGGGTGCTTCAAGGTAATTTAGGCTTGTTATACCAGGGACCACCAGGAAAGGAAACAATTAATGTGTCCATGTGGGTTCATCTGTGGCAAGTTATTTATTACTTCAGTGCAGGGTGTTGATCATGGAGAAGTCTGTGCGTGTCTTGGGCAGGAGTACATGGGAATTCTGTGTATTCTACACAAATTTGCTGTAATCCTAAAAATGTTTTAATGTAAAAATTAATGTAAAAGGAGTGGCAAAGACATTTTGTTAGAAATGTTGGCCACTTTTTAGAAATTATATTTAGTCTCACCATGTGATCAAGCAATCCTGCTCCAAATGATTTATCCATTCGATTTTAAAATTTACGTACTCACAAAGGAATGTTTGCATCAGCTTAATTGATGGCTGCCTTTCCCACTCTGTGAATGTTACTTACAGGGTGAAAATTGAAAAGATTATTTCCTATATAATTGGAATGTACACGTCTTTCTAGTTCTACTTTTACTCAGTGACTTAACCCATCTTCTAAACACTTTAAACCTCATAAATGCTGTCATCTCCTCAGCCCAGTCACAGCTGCCTCCTCCCTGGGGTTTCTGACACTCTCAGGATGTGGGTTTTCACACTGTGTCTGTTGCACAGTAATACACGGCCGTGTCCTCAGATCTCAGGCTGCTCAGCTCCATGTAGGCTGTGTCTGTAGACGTGTCCGCGGTTATGGTGACTCTGCCCTGGAACTTCTCTGCATATTTTGTTTCACCATCTTCAGGATCAACACTTCCCATCCACTCAAGCCCTTTTCCAGGAGCCTGTCGCACCCAGTGCATGTAGGAGCTGGTGAAGGTGTATCCAGAAGCCTTGCAGGAGATTTTCACGGTGGCCCCAGGTTTCTTCACCTCAGCCCCAGACTGAACCAGCTGGACCTCGGCGTGGGCACCTGTGGAGAGGACAGAGGAGCGGATGAGACCTCACTTAACTGGACCCAGTCCCCTCATCCGCCCTGGGACTAAGGATTCTCTTGCCTGTAGCTGCTGCCACCAAGAGGAGGAGCCTCCAGGTCCAGTCCATGGTGAGGTGCTGTGCTCTGGGGGCTTCTGTAGGGGAGGGATGCGGTTGTTGTGTGATGCTCCCTGGGCAAGGACAGATCTGTATTTACCTCGGTAGACACCACTGCATTTGCATATTCATGAGGCAGGTATTTCATAGCTCAGGCCATGCCACCCTGAGGAAGAAGATAGGTGACACGTGGACCACGCCACAGTGGGACACTGATGCCCTGAACTTTGTTTAATGATATTTGTCCTCTGACATGCCCAGGAGTCCATGAAGACAGAACTCCTCTCACAGAAACCCAGAATCTCACAGGACGTGGTCCTCACTGTGATTCCCTGTTCCTATGGCTCACTGACAATCTGAACTTTTCCTGAGCCTTGCCCTCTGCACATCTGACTTCTGGGATGAGTGTGTCTCCGGACAGTAACACCCATTGAATTAATAAAACCACCCCTCAATTCCTAACTGTAAATACATTTGAAAGGCCTAGACATTTCTCCTTTTAAATGTGTTTTGCATTAAATTATTGGGTTTGGTAGCGTCTGTGTATGCAAGAGAATACTAAAGACACATCAGTACTTGCTAAATTCTTATTTAAATTTTGTCATTATTGCTTTGAAATAAGGAATATTCAATCCCTGAGAGAAAACCCCTCCCCAGCCTCCTGTGCACCTGCTCCAGAGCTGGATCCTGTGCTGTGTGCATCCTGAGCACCCCCTGCAGCTCAGCTCCTGCCCTGCAGGGAAGTTCCTTTCTGGGCTCACAGAGCGTTTTTCTCCCAGCGTCTCAAGCCCAGTAGGACCTGGCTGTGCCCTGGCTCAGAATGCTCCTTCAGTGACACCAACTACTTCTCACAGCACTTCTTACAGTAGAAAATAGACCTTAGGAAACCTAACATATCCCACAGGGAGACGTTGGCACAGGAAGCAAGGAATCACTAAAGCCACCAGGGAGCCCCTTCCCTGGAGCTCCAGATGCACTGATATGGTCCAGACACATGGCGAGTCCAGGAACTGATGGGGACTTTGGGGCAGCCTCTTTTTTTTTCTTTAGGATTCTGTGATCGAAGTTCACATCAGATTATGATTTTACGCACACACCTTATGTCTCAAGGTCCACCCCCCACCCACCCCCAGACACACACACTCCCAGTGGCATATTTGCACAGTAACAAGCCTCAGATTTGCCCTCCTTCCTAGTGTCTTGCCAATGAATAGTGCTTCCAACACTGGAGTTGGAACTGGGGTTCTGCGAGCCCCCTGTTGCCCTGAGCATGCCCTGCTGGTCATGAGTGCCCCCTGGTGTCCTGAGTACCACCTGGTGGTTCTGAGCTCCCCCTGGTGTCCAGAGCGCCCCCTGGTTTCCTGAGTGATCCTTGGTGGTTCTGAGTAATGCCCCCTGGTGATCCTGAGCAATGCCCCTCTACAACACACACCATGTCCTGAGCGCACCGTGCTCTCCTGAGCACCCTCTGCTGTCCTCAGTGCCCCCAGGTGTCCTAAGCACCATTGATTACAAAGTCCTCTCTTGTCTCCCTGCAGGGAGGTTTCTGTCTGGACTCACAGCAATGTCCCTTGGTGTGTCTCTCACAGTAATACACTGCCGACCACTGTGAGAGCCCCCTCAGCTTGCAAGTAGATTATTTTAAGAGAGACTGTGCTGGTAATTGGCGTCCCTGGGAATTGTGAATCTTCATTGTGCTGATGCAGAATATCACTGAGAACTTCCACTTGAATCAATTACTGTTACCACCCACTCCAGCCTCTGTCTCCCAGCCATCTGGGCTCAATTTATGCTGTAGTCAGTGAAGGTGAATCTTGATGCTTTGCAGAAGAGGCTAAGAGAAGAGCCAGGCTGTTTTGCCAAAGATAAAAATATAGATCCGGTAAACATTTGAAGTTTCTCAGGAAGGTGGGGAGAAGGTGTGTGGATTAGGTGAAACGCACACTTTTTAATCACAATGAAACTATTTTTGTGTGTGTGTGTGACAGAGTCTCACTCTGTCACCCAGGCTGGAGTGCAGTGGCACGATCTCTGCTCACAGCAAGCTGCACCTCCCGGGTTCGCGCCATTCTCCTGCCTCAGCCTCCCGAGTAGTTGGGACTACAGGCGCCTGCCACCACGCCTGGCTAATTTTTGTATTTTTAATAGAGATGGGGTTTCATCGTGTTAGCCAGGATGGTCTCGATCTCCTGACCTCATGATCCACCCACCTCGGCCTCCCAAAGTGCTGAGATTACAGGTGTGAGCCACCACGCCCGGCCAATGAAACTGTTTTTATGATATTCAATGATGGACACATGGCATAAATAATTTCTGAAGACTCATATTTTTTGAGACAAAGTGTTAACCTAAATGCATACAACTTAGAAAGTATTTAGCAGGTCATGAAACACAAAAAAAGACAGCTGTATAAAAATATCTAGCAACAATCAGAAGGTTTGAACTAATTACCCTGAAGAAGGTGGGGCATAAATATTGGACACAGGAAACTTGGAAAGAATTCGATGTTGTGATTATAAAATATAGATAAGCTCCACATAAGCACTGTATTCTGGTTGATAAACATATTTTCAACAAGGGTCAGTTTAACAATCCTAAGCACAATTTGTGTATTTTGAAATTGTGCACTAAGTAAATTAATGTCATATTGTAGGAGAGGTTTTCTCATTTTGGAGTGTGGGATTACGGACAAGCAGAGAAAGAAGGCTATGAATGTCTATGTGGATGACAGTAGTGTGTTAAAGCCAGTGTGTTCTTAGGTTTAATGTAATATAGATACAGAATATTAGATACACAAACACTTTAATTTTGAATCTTTGTGAGTTAGTACATGTATATATTTATGGGGTACAGGACCCTGAATCAGCATGAGCTGCATAATAATCACATTATGAAGAATAGTTTATAATCCTCTCAAGCATTAATTGAGTTACCAACATTCCATTCATACACTTTTATTTATTTTAAAATCTATAATTAAATTATTGAGGACTATACTTATTCTGTTGTGTTATCAAATATTATGTGTTATTTATTATTTCTAATCACTTTTTCTACCCATTGACCATCCCCAATAATCCCCATCTACCATAGACCTTCCCAGCTTCTGGTGACCATCTTTTCCCTCTCTAACTCCACGAGTTCAATTGTCTTAATTTTTAGCTTTCACAAATAAATGGGAACATGTGAATTTCGTCTTTCTGTTCTGGGCTCATTTCAATTAATATAATGAACTCCAGTTTCATCCATGTTGTTGCAAATGACAAAATCTCATTTTTTATGGCGTGATATTAACCCATATCCTGCATGTACCATATTTTATTTATCCATTCACGTGTTAATCGGCACATAGGTTGCTTTCAAATTTTGACTGTTGTGAGCAGTGCTTTAACAGTGCCATTGCAGACACGGTAGTGCAAAACATTTCCTTTTTGGGGGTATATACCAGCAGCAGGATGGCCAGATTATATGATAACTCTATCGTCAGGTTTTGAGGAAACTCGAAGCTGTTCTCTCTAGTGGTTTGTACTAATTTAAATGTCCAATAGTTTATGAGTGTTCCCATTTCTCCACAGCCTCCCGGGATCCTGACGTGGAGCTGCTTTCTAAGAGATTCTTCCTGTTCTGAGCGCCCCCTGGTGTCCTGAGCGCCCCCTGGTGTCCTGAGCGCC
>NW_026652374.1:0-83550 GCF_009828535.3 Hylobates moloch | reverse complement strand
GCGCCCCCTGGTGTCCTGAGCGCCCCCTGGTGTCCTGAGCGCCCCCTCGCGGTCCTGAGCTTCCCCTGGCTGTTCAGAGCGCCCCCTGGTGGCTCTAGCACCCTGACGTGTCCTGAGGTCCTCCTGGTGGTCCTGAGGGCTCCCTGGTGGTACTGAACCCCCCTGGTGCCCTAAGAGCCCCCTGATGGTTCTGAGTGCCCCCAGCTGTATCCTGAGCGCCCCCTGGTGTCCTGAGCGCCCCCTGGTGTCCTGAGCACCCCCTGGTGGTTCTGAGCAGCATCTACCATGCAGTTCCCTCCCATCTCCCTGCAGAGATTTTTGTGTCCGGGGTCGTGCAGATATTCCCTCTCCTGTGTCCCTCACAGTATTACACAACCTTGTCCTTGGCTTTCAGGTTAGTCATTGTAAGGTAGACTGCACGTGAAAGGGTGTCGCTGGACCAGTTAATTTATTTGTACTCATGAAGAGTAACCCTGAGCACTCCCACTTGATGACTCACTGTTGCCAGCCACAACAATCCCTGTTGTGAAGCCTGCTGGACCAACCTCAGGCTGTTGCCAGCAAAGGTGAATCCAGACGCTTTGCAAGAAAGTCTTAGTGAACCACTGGGCTGTACAACGTTTACCCCTCTGACTCCACCACTGAACTTCATACAGGAATTCTATGAACACAGAGGAAATAGACTGAGAACAGCCCTTTGAGCAGCCACAGCTGGACGTGATTTACAAGGGACACTAATATTGAGGGTGATGAGAAGGGAGACCCAGATCAGTGCAGACTCCATAGTGTGAACACTGAAGAAGGACACAGATATGGGGTGGCTCCTCACCAGGGCCTGAAGGAACAGGGGATGAGCTGCCTTTCATGAGGAGGGGAGGGGACACATTTCCATGTCTTTCTCTTTGTGGTCATGGGTGCACCACTCAGCATTTCTCATCCATCCTCTGTGTCTCCATTTCAGGGAAGGCAGAGTCAAATGATTCCTGCGTCTGGATGCACAGGGTTAATCTGCCCATTGCTCTTTCTTATTCTCTAATGTGGACACTGTTCAGGTATCTTCATGTGAGCAAACATTATCAATGAATTAGTCCAGTGAGAACATAAGAAATACACTTCCAGAGAAAATGGAAATCTGACTGTAATCGGTGCATTTATAGCTGCAAACGACTCTTTCTGACAATGAGACGAAGTTATGTTACAATGAACAAAACGCAGATCTACAGCTTTTCAGGGTTGGAGTTTATAATTACCATTATCTTGGGATCATTTTGTCGCAAGACAGTTTAACACTGGATATATGTGCTTGTGTCAGGAAACAGTCAATGTTGAAATATGTGTACTTATCTGAGTGAAGACTTCATTCACATTGGGACGTATTTGCTTGTCTGAGACAAGAGTCCACATGAGGAAATGTCTGTTTTCTGAGGAAAGCGTAAATGTAAGAACATATGTGGTAGTCTGAGGAAAGAGGCCATGTGGGGACATTTGTGTTTGTCTGAGGGAAGAATCCACATGAGTAAAGGTGTGTTTGTCTGACAGAAGGGTCCACATGTTGATAGGTGTGTGCACCCATCTGAGGGTAAATGCCCATTCAGGTCAGTGTGTGCCTGAACTAAGCTGAAGTTAGGGGAAAATCTTTCTCAACCAATGAAAGAAAAGAATCCTTTGGGTTATTTGCTTGTCAGGAATTGAAAACAAGGGTAACGTAGAAAATTGATTTTTTTTAAGTACCAGGATCTCCAGTCCATCCCAGCCTATGATTATGGGGAAGGAAAGAAACATTCTTCAAATTTCCTTCATACATGTGGTAAGAGAAACTGACATTTCTGTCCAGTGGTTTCCAGACCCAGGTGTTGTAGCTCCTGGCCACGGGGCACTGTAGTGCTCTCTGTCTGGGGGCATTTAAGCATACTGGAGAACAGTATTATCCTCAAAATGGCCCTTCTTTAGAGATTAAATTTCCTGCTATAAAACAGAGGCATAAACTACCTGCTGTTTTTCTCACATCAGACTGTGGAGACCTAAGTCAATGCTTCCGTTGTTCTGCTGGGGTCTAGGGTCTTTGATTCTGGGCAAATGTGAAGGAGCAAGAACTGCTGGGTCTCAGACTCGTGTTCCCGTGATCACATCTCCTGTCCCTTACTACAGCTACATTCCCTCGTGTCAGAACACATTATGCAGTGTCTCATTCTAGGGAATAAGATATTCAGTAACTTGGACAGTGACTCTAGTAGTTTCTCTATGATTAAAAAAAAACATGGGGAGATAAAAGTTAATTCTTCTAAGTATAAATTACTACCTATCAGTCTTGGGCTTTAATTTTTTCAAATTGTCTCCATATGACTGGTGGGTATCCTTACAGTGTGAATGTTTTCTTTTAGACAAATGTGATATCTATCGCTGTCAGTTCAGGCACTTGGTAAGAGGTGCTGGTCAGTCTGGTTGGAGGTACCTGGGCTCAGTCTTCACCGTACATGTTCGGGAAAGCTCTGATATAAACAGAGTGGACGCTGTCACTTATGCAGCAGTATGGATTAAACTGCAGAAGATCATCATACTATGAGGTCTCCATACCCTTTTACACAGCAGAGTAGATTTCCCTTGCTTTCAGCTGCCTGCTTACTTATATTAAATATTACTGCATGTACTTTTACTTTACCTTGTTTTCTATTCTAAGCAATAGAATACCTTACCTGCCTATTTAATTAAAGTAAGCAACAGTAAATTGTAAAAATAACAATTACCTGTACAAATAACACAAAATGGACGTGATGAATAAGCCAAGTAGAGATACCATAAAACAAAGCTAATAAAGAAACACATGTGTACGTTTAGAGTGGTCAGTGAGCACCGAAACCATGAAGAGCTTGTGTTGACATTTACACGAAGAAAATCAATTATATTTCCCATCCAGAAGGCTGGTCACACCCATGAGAGAAATATGTAGAGTGGTCCACATAACTCAGAAATTAGAAAGTGATAAAGTCACAAACTTACAAAACCAGCAAAAACAACATTCAGTGTATTTAGTATTCAGCTCTATTTCTTCAGGAAGAGGGATGGGTTATATCTGCATGGAAAATGGGACAAGTATTTTTCAGCCGATTCTCCTGGGAAGTTGCTATTGAAATCACTCAAGTGCTTCTCTGACACAGGACTGTGAGGAGGACGTTGACCCCTGGTGGTCGCTGTCAGCAACACGGGATGCTCAACCCTGGTGGGTGCCTTTGTTACCGTTTTGTCCACAAGAGATTTTAGGGTCTGATGTGCTGCATGCAGGTGAGTTTTTAACCTTCAGATGAAAAAAAATAACATGACCACAAAGAAGATGAGAAAATTGAAGACCTCACTTCATCAACCACCTTCCACTGATGAGAACTGTTTACACAGAGAGCCAGCGATGAGCTGGGAAGAGGAAGGGGCTGGGGAACATCATCCATAGAAGGACACATCCAGCCTGCTTGAACTCCCTGTGGGAGGAGGGTTTAAATGTTTGTCTTCAGCTACTCAGGGGCATTTCAAGACCTTCACAAGCTTTCAGGAAAACAGTTTTCATGAACAAGTGCCCATACGTTACTCACAGTTGTATTTTTCATTATTTATTCTTCCTCTCTAGGCAGCAATGCAGCAGGGTGTTCTCAGAATTCTCCGATACCCCTTTGAGTTCCTGGTGCAGCTCCTGGAGGAAGAGCCTGCGTGGGGGAGGGAGCCCTCCTCATGTGCAGCCCTGAGGCTGTCCCGTCACCTCACCCGCCGCTGCCCTTCAGTCAATTGGTCAACATTTCTGAGCTAATCTTCCTGAAACGTGTGGTTTTGGGCAGTATATTCACCAGGAAATAAAATCCTTAAGCTCTGTTTATTTCAGCAGGCATGTATCCCTTTCTCGAGCACAGGGTTGTTCTGAGTGTGTGGTAGTGGATAATTAGTGAGAGGAGGTTTATGTGCATCTTGTCATCTCCCAAAGTGCACCCTCCATGGGGTTGACACCCACAAACAAGCAGATGGACTTGCTCAGCTGAAGGATGACAAACATTTTCATAACCTATGACCTCAGTGGTGCTTTTTATCTGCAAGACCAGTCATGGTCACGCCTCTGGCTAATGTGCACTCATCAAGGGCAAGCAGTGCCCACCTCTGTGAGGGCTGCTTCAGGTGCACACTCCCTTTGTAGAGTGAAGCTTTTGTTCCTGCCTGGGTCCCATGCATGTGTTTGCATTTGCTGCACAAACCACCTTACTCAGACGCACCACCCAAGAGCTTACAGTGTGTCTAATCCAACTCTAGGGCATTATACGTGGAGTCTCTCATTGCCAAGGTCTGCAATTCTCATGAAAGGATGTTCATTATGGGATTCCCCAGAACTTTCTGGTGTTTTAGAGACATGAACCGGCCTCTAAAAGCTTGAAAAGTCTTACTCTCTGGGAAGGAGCATTGTAAACCAGAAGTAAGATAAGCTCTAAATTAATATATATTTTGTGGATTTTGGAAGAAAGAGTTCAAATAGTAATAGCCTCACCCACTTGCCCTCTGACTAATATCAGTTCTAGAAAGCACTGAAAAAACCGTGGAATTCTGAGATACTCTAGGCTTGTTATATTAGGGGATCACCAGAAAAAGAAAGAAGCAAGTGTCCTTGTAGATTCATCCATTGTAACTGGTTTGTGACTGTGGTGCAGGATGGTGGTAGCGGAGGAGGCTGTGCCTGTGTAGGGCAGGGAGTCATGGGAATTCTCACACCTCCTGTGCAATTTCTTTGTAATCCTAAAACTGCTCTAAAATAAACTTTATGAGAAGGAGTGACTGAAACATTTGAAGGATTTTTTTGCCGCTTTTTAAGAATCATTCCTAGTCTCACCACATGATCAAATAACCTTGCTCCAAATCATGTATTCATCCAATTTGAAAACTTGTTCACAGTAGCACCTTCATGGAATGTTTGTACCAACTTTATTGAGTGCGGCCTTTCCCACTCTGTGAATTTGGCTTCTATGATGACTCTTGAATGGAATATTTATCTTAAAATTAGAGTATGTACTTGTTTCTACTGTTCTTTTTTTCTCAAATATATAACCCATTTTGTAAACAGCCTTAAACCTAATAACCCCTGTCATCTCCTCAGCCCAGCACAGCTGCCTTCTCCCTCAGGGTTTCTGACACTCTCAGGATGTGGGTTTTCACACTGTGTCTCTCGCACAGTAATACACGGCCGTGTCCTCAGATCTCAGGCTGCTCAGCTCCATGTAGGCTGTGCTCGTGGATGTGTCCGCGGTAATTGTGACTCTGCCCTGGAACTTCTGTGCGTAGTTTGTTTTACCAAGGACAGGGATGATCACTCCCATCCACTCAAGCCCTTGTCCAGGGGCCTGTCGCACCCAGCTGATAGCATAGCTGCTGAAGGTGCCTCCAGAAGCCTTGCAGGAGACCTTCACTGAGGCCCCAGGCTTCTTCACCTCAGCCCCGGACTGCACCAGCTGCACCTGGGACTGGACACCTGTGGAGAGGACACAGGAGTGAATAAAATCCTCTTTAACTAAACCGGGATCCCTTCCTCAGCTTTGAGACTAGGAAGCCCCTTACCCGTAGCTGCTGCCACCACAAAGAGGAACCTCCAGGTCCAATCCATGGTGATGAGCTGTGCTCCCAGGGGCTTCTTCAGAGGAGGGATGTGGTTGTTATGTGATGCTCTCAGGGCACCAATGTATCCATATTTATCTCAGAAGACCTCAGGTTATTTGCATATTCATGAGGCAGGGTATTTCACAGCTCAAAGCCTGAACTAGGATGAGAAGGAAAACACAGATGCCACATGAGCTGCACAAGTGTGGGATGCTGAGAGACCAAGTCCTAAATCCCGCCTGAGGAAATGCATCCCCTGCCCCAGTTCTAAGCTTTCTGTGGACAGCACTCTTCCCATTGAAGAACAAGCCCCAACCCCAGGATGTGCTCCTCACGGTGAACCCACGTTTTATTGGCATAGAGATTACATGCGTTGTTTCTGGGACCATCGCTGTCTCTGACATTGAGCAGGCACCTTGACCCATCCTGGTCCCATTGGGAACACTCGGAGCTCACTGGTAACACTGAAAAGGTGGCCACTAGTTACCCCACATGAGTGTCCAGCAGGCCCCATGGAGAGTTCTGAGATCTGCTGGGCACTCCCGAGACAGAGTCCCCAGCACTTTCCTGAGGGTCCTGACCTCCCAGGCCCTTCAATGGAAAGACTCTTGGTTGACAGATTTGCCCTCTGGTGTGTGATTGGTTCTGAGATTTCCTTCCCATTGACAGCAGGAATCAGGGGTTGAAATAGAAATAGGAATTTGAGTTTCTTGATGAACTCATAGCTCCCAAAATAATTACCAAGCAATTTGTATTTTGAATAAGTTTGTGTTTTATTTCCAACTGCATTAAATAGAATTATTTGAAGTATTTACGTGGTTTTAGATCATATCCATAGATCATCATCTTTACATGTTGATTCCTGTTCCGCTTGGTCTGGGCACCTACCACACTCTTCAATCCACCACTTGCAAGTCACAAACACAACGTAGGAAACATTACTTATCTCTGAAGTCTGAATACCTTCTTCATAGGACTATAGTGTCTCCCACAGTTATGTGCCCATTGAACTAAAAAAAAAACCGTCCGTATCCTTCATATTCTCACTATTCAGATATTTATTATCCTAGAATCCCACTTATAAATATAGTTATCATTGCTTTTTGAGTGATATAAGTGGCCCGGATGAAATAGAATATTTAAATGGGTATCAGGAACTTGCTGAATACTTAATTTAGAATGACTTGTTGAATAAGGAAGACTCAGGCCCTGGAAGAATGTTTGTTTTTGTTTATCTCCAACAAATAAGGGAGAACATATAGTATCTGGTTTTCTGTTCCTGAATTAGTTTGCTAAGAGTAGTGACTGCCAGTTCCATCATGTTCCTACAAAGGACATAATTTCATTCTTTTCTTAGCTGCATAGTATTCCATGGTTGTATGTACCACATTTTTCTCTATCATTCTGCCAGTGATGGGGATTTAGGTAAATTCCATGTCTATGCTATTGTGAATAATGCTGCAGTGAACCTACATATTTATATTCCTTTAGGTATATGTCCAGTTGTAGGATTGTTGGGTCAAATGAAACTTCTGTTTTAGGTTATTGGAGGGATCACCACACTGCTTTCCACAATGGTTGAGCTAATTTATATTCCCACCAGAAGTGTATAAATTTCCCCTTTTTTCTGTAACCTTAAAAATCTGTTATATATTTTTTTAAGATTAGCCATCCTGACCGATGTGAGACGGTACCTCATTGTGGTTTTGACATGTATTTCTCTAATGATAGTGATATTCAGCATTTTTTCCTATGCTTGTTGGCCACGTGTGGGTCTTTTTATAAGTGTCTTTTCATGTCCTTTGGTCACTTTTTATTTCTTGAATGTTTGTTAAATTTCCATGTATATACTAAGTATCGGACCTTTGTCAGATGTATAGGTTGCAAATATTTTATTTCCCATTCTGTAGGTTGCCTGTTTACTCCGGTGATCGTATCTTTTGCTGTACAGAAGCTCTTTAATTTACTTAGGGCCCATTTGTCAATTTTCAATTTTGTTGCAACTGCTTCTAGCATTTTCATTATAAAACCTTTGTCAGTTCTTACATCCTAAATTCTGTTTCCTAGGTTATTATCCAGAGTTTTTATAGTGTTAGGTTTTACATTTTGATCTTTAATCCACATATAATTTTTTAATTGATGCTGGAAACGCATTTGATGAAACATCCTTTCATTAAAAAAAAAACATAAAAATGGGTATAGAAAGAACCCATCGCGACAAAATAAAAGTTATACTCGAGAGACTTTCAGGTAGTATCAGGTTGAATGAGAAATAACTAAGTCTTTTCTCTAAGATCTGGAACATGACAAGTTTCCCACTTTAACCGCTGGTGAAGCATAAACCCTTCTGCTGCCACCATGGCCGGCTCTTACCTGCGAGCGCCACCTACTGGCCGGACCTTCAAACTGCATGACCCAATCCAAAGTCGCTTCCACCAGTGGACAGCAGTTGAAATTGAGATTAGCTCCTCAATACTTCTGTGATTCCACCTCCGCAAAAGACCATGGGCCTCTCACATGCTCAGTATGTCACTACTACAGCTGGAATTTGAAAAAGCCACCACACTAAAGCTCTTAATAACAAAAGAAACCCCACTGAGTAGACGCCCCTCAGCTCGCCATTTCCATCAAGGCTGGAGCTTTTGCTTGCCAGGTTCGGTGGCTCATGTGTGTCCAGCTTGGTCCAGCTCTCAGGGGCTGAGCAGGGAACTCAGGTCACTGTGCATTTCATAGACCAGTCCATCGCCTGAGGCAACCGAGAGCTTCTCCCTGTGCACAGATATCAAGCATGTATTCATCTGCTTCTGCCACAGTCAGCTCAAACCTGTAAGGCCACCTACTAACATTAAGGGTGAACTTGACAACCCAACACAAAATCTGCTGAAACAAATGCATTCCAAATGAGAAACAGTTCCCGAGGCCTCCACTATCTGGGACCTGCAGGGGGCAGTGAGCCTACTCACAGGTCCAGTACATTGGTCCTAAAAGCACCACTTCAGAAGGCCACTAAATAGTGGTTATCTATAGACAAGGGACCCTTACAGAGTCCTTGCCACGAGTGAACCAAGAACCAAAATCAAAAGACCCACACAATGTACATTATATTCACATTCTAAAGGGAATTAAATATTCATCAAAATCAGAATGAATTCAAAAATAAGAAGAGATAGGTTAGCTAATGAAAAGCAAACAGATAAGCAATTCAGGAAGTATGAAAAAACAGAGTTACAAACCCCCAAATATCACCTTAACTCTCCAGCAATAGAATCTAAACAACATGACATGTTTGAAATGTCTGATAAATAATTCAAAATGTTGATTTTAAAGAAGCTCAATTAAACCTTTTTCTCTAGTGGCTCAGTAAGCACTGGCACTGAGACAAGCACTATGAAGACAATTGCAGCCCATCCCCTGATGAACCGACCACCTGTTCCACAAGCCATAACCCCAGCTTTGATTGAACACTAGACTGAGATCAGGACCTTTCTCCTGATCCGAGACCGCTGACCATGGCCTGGCTCTGGCCGTTTACAGAGGCTGTGCCCTGAGTGCCTTTGTGTCTCTGCTTCTGCTATTGGCACATACGGCCTGACTGTAATGAACTTAAATGCTAAGGCTCCACTGCTAAGTGAACAGGGGTCACGTTACAGGCATGTTTGTTCAGTATGCATGTGTCAGGACCACCTCCGTGAACATCCATAGCCCCTCCTGTAACCTGTTATTATGTCTGTTTAGCCAAACCCTTCAGCATAAAGCTTCTGCCCAACCCCTTCTTCGTGGGAGGGCCTTTCTCTCGTCTTCACCAAAAGCTGTGCTTTCCAGCATACGGGATGGCTGTAACCCTTGATAAAAAGCTATGCTTTCCAGCATACGGGATGGCTGTAACCCTTGATAAAAAGCTATGCCTTCCAGCATAGGGATGGCTGTAACCCTTGATAAAAAGCTATGCTTTCCAGCATAGGGATGGCTGTAACCCTTGATAAAAAGCTATGCTTTCCAGCATAGGGATGGCTGTAACCCTTGATAAAAAGCTATGCTTTCCAGCATACGGGATGGCTGTAACCCTTGATAAAAAGCTATGCCTTCCAGCATAGGGATGGCTGTAAGCCTTGATAAAAATAAACTCTCACTTCCCTAAATTGTAGACTTTTTTTTTTATTTAACACAACTGAAGATTAAATTCAGAAGTTCATCTAATTATAAGGCTACTTTAGTGAAGAAGGACAAATCGGGCATTTTCACATATACTGTAAGGGCCTGTGATATTTTGAAGCAGGAAGCTGACCTGAGACCTTCAGAATAAACTGATGATTGTGGATAATGAAAAGGCCCCACCTAGGACATGGATTCAGCACCCCTGCCTGTCTCATTCCTTCTTCTCTTTCTTTTTATTATGTGCTTATAGTAATAAAATTGTTATTTTCTTTAGACCTGTTTGCTTTTCACACATAGTGGATTCTTATCTCTCTTTTTCACTCATTTTCTTAAGCTGCTAGGGAGAATAAAGTGTCAGGTCCTATTTTTGGTGCCTTGATGCTGATGAATTAAGGTTTATTCTTCCTCCTCCTTGTCCCCTGCATGTGGTAAATCTAGTAAGAAATCCTGGAAGCTCCCTCATGTGATGCCAGTATGAGGTTTAAATCACACAAGCTCCTTCTCCTCAGTGGAAACGCCCCTGCTGACCCCACCACCAAATCATTATAAAGCCCTGAGCCAGCCTCCTTTCCTGCTCTACTGAGGAAATTCCAGTTTGTAATTTCTTGAGAGGCCTGTGCTGCTCTCAGCAGACACCTCAAAAACAGAGCTCGTAAATGTTTTCATATTCACCTGGCGTGTGAGTGTGGCACCATCGGACTCGACATCCGCACTAACCATTGGTGGGGTCTCTCCTCCTCTGCCCGGCATCACCCACAATTGAACTGTGGCCTTGGAGTCCTGACAGTGCCCACCAGAGGGCGTTTCTTCTCTTGCACTGGATGCGAACTCCCTCTGCCCCAGTGCCCAGCACCCACTTATCCTGGCTGCTGCTGGCTGGCCTTTGGAGTTCTGCTGAGCCGGGCCGCAGTGCTGAGTTAAACACCGCATCTTTATAGATTTAGCTGATTACCTTCAGAAGCATTGATACCTTATTGACGTTCAGAAACAGGAGTAAGTGACTGTAGGTGACTCTGCCTTTGGTGCATGTGAGAAAGTTTTTCTCTTGTTACGACAAATGTTTCCTCTTCAGAGAGTTCACAGGAAGAACAGGAGAAGGAACCCGGAGACGTGCCACAGAGGAAACTGTTTCGTGGAGAGGAAGCCACAGGGCTGACAGGAAACCAGACCTTACCCCCATCTGCACCTGCCCTGAGGCTGGCTCTTGTGCTCAGTGGGTCCTGAGCGCCCCCAGGTGGTCCTGTGCCCACTTCAGGGAGGCTTGTTTCTGGGCTCACACTGACTTTTTTTCTAATTGTTTTCACAAAAATGGAGACAGAGTAAATGGTGAATCCATGCATCTCAGAGAACACAGAACAGCAGGATAACACCCACTGCTCCTCCCACACACATTTAGGTAAATCTTATTAAAACTGCTGAAAACCAAAGACAAATAGAAATACACACAGACCAGTGGAGGTGAGTAGAGGGGGCATTCCTTCCAAAAGAACAGGAAAGATGATGACAGCATTCTTCTGGTTAAAACTTTATAAGCAAGAGGAAAATTGATGGTATCTGTAAAGTGTTGGAAGAAAAGCCAACCCATTATTTTATAACCCATGGATGTTCACTAAAAAGTGAAAAAAACCAGTTCTGTTTCTCTTTGACAGCTTGAGGGGCTCAATGAATCCATGCCCTCATGAGACCAGTGAAAATCATTTTGGGAAACTACAGGGTTTGGAAAGACTCTAACAGCACACAGCAAGTGAAGAAACATTTATTCAGGAAACTCTAGAAAACTCAGTAAGGCCAGTCATTGTATTTGATCTAAGATGCTCTTCCTTCCTTCCACATCCCAGCTCAGCATGAGGTAAACTCCACTGCAGACAGATGCAGCCAAGAAGACAGGACACCTTCTACCAGCTCCCACCAGAGGAAACTCTTCCCCAGGGGCCAGGACATTGGCCCTCTGACCCTGCACACAGCACATGATGCTGAGGCTCAGTCTGGACAAGAGTTACTGAGAGCCAGAGACTCACTTTTTCCACGGAGCCCCAGTCATGGATGGAGGCTCTGCCCTGGGTCCAGTGCCGCTGGGAACATTCAGTCCATGGTTTCTAGCTCTGTCCTATGGCACAGGTTCCGCCCCACCAGAACCAGAGTGCTGGGACGGTGGGAAGCTCCTGCCCAACCCTCCACTGAGCGCTCAGCTCCTGGGCTGAAGAAGAAAAAAGCTCAACTTCGTCTCCACATGCAGAACCTTGTTTAGGAGCTCTTTCCCAGGAGAGAGGGGGATGCTGGAATTCAGTCATAAAATATGATCCTTAATTTAGTCCCAAACATCCTAACTTCAGTAACAACAGAATGTGGAAAAGTTCAAAGCCTGCCTGTGCTCTCAAAAACAGTGGAGGGTGTGGTGAAAGGCCCTTGGAAGGAGAGGGCTGGATGCATGGGAGATGCAGACCATACTGCAGGGCTGCTGGCTTGCAGGAGAGAACCAAGGAGGGGGAGAGCTGAGGGACGTTCTCTTGTGGTTGGAACAAATGCTGGACACTGTTCAAAGGAGCCCGTGTTTGTTTCGTTCAGTCTGTGAAGTAATTCAAACCTCAGTGCGTGGTTGAAAATAGGATTTTCCATCTGCAAATGGTGGAGCTCAACATCTGGATCTGGTCAGGAAAGAGACAGAGAGAGCCCAGCCCAAACCACTGACACCTGAGGATGACCGTGGTGCTCACAGCTGTGTCCCTTTGATATTTGAGACTGGCTTCTCTCACTTAGCATCATGTCTGGAGTTCACCTGTAATGGTTATTTTTTTATTGCTGATGGTATTCAATTTATAGTTGCTTCCTAGTTTCTTCACCTATTCAAATTTTGAGACATTTACGTTATTTTTACTTTCTAACACACACACACACAGAATATCTTGAATATTTGAATAGAAGTTATGTGTGAATATAAGATTGTTTTTCTCTGATGCAAATATTGAGGAGGGGGATATTAGGGTCAGGTGTTAAGGGCATGTTTGATTTTAGAGAAAACTAAAATTTATTTTCCTGAGTATCTGTTTCATTTTGCATTCCCGTTAGCAATGTTTTCGCCTCTAGCAACCTGGTATGCTCACCAGCATTGATGTTATCTGTATTGCTTCTTAATTTCAGCCATTTCAAAAAGTGTGCAGTGGTGTCTCATTGTGGGCTTGATTTGAATTTCTTTAATGGAAAATCCTGTTGAGAGCATGTTTATATGCTTCAGTGTCATCTGCACATCTCCTTTATGAAATGTCTGTACAAACCCTTGCCTAATGTATCCATCAGTTGCTTCTTTTTTATTCACAGTTGAGTTCTGAAGGTTCTTATTATAATTACATTGATGGTTATATGACTCGCAAACAGTTTCTCATCTGTAACCTGGCATTCATTTTCTTACAGTCACTTGAGTAGAAAAAGTTTTTAAATTTAATGAGGTCAACTAATATCAAATTCATTTATTGATCATATTCTACATTTTAATTTTAAGATCATTGGTCAATTCTTAATTATTTTATATTGTGCCCATTATGTAATGTCTCATCATGCTCCCACCTTCTGCCGCCCATCCTTCTAAGTCTCCAATGTGTATAATTTCTCTCTACATATCCTTGTGTACACACTGTTTATCTCCCACTTATAACTAATAACGTGTGACATGTGACATTCTGTTTGTGAGTTAGTTCACTAATTATGTGGTCCCCCAATTCTATGCATCTTGCTGCAGAAGACACAGTTTCATTCCTTATTGTGGCGGACTAGTATTAAATTGTGCATATATGCTATATTCTTTTATAAAATCATCTGTTGGCGGACACTCAGCTTGACACATGTGCTATTGAGAGTAGTTTTATGGTAAGCATAGAAGGTGGGTATCTTTTTGAAATAATAGTTTATTTTCCTCTGGGTAGTTACCCAGTAGTGGGATTGCTGGGCCAAATGGCAGGTCTGTTTCTAGTTTTCCGGGAAATCTCCTTCCCATTTTCCATAGAGGTTGTACTCGTCTACATCCTCATCAACAGTGTCTAAGAGTTGCCTTTATTTCCCATCCTCACCAACATCTGGTATTTTTTGAGATTTTAGTGACAGTCACTGTGACTGGTGGAAGATGACATCTCATTGTGGTTTTAGTTTGCATTTCCCTGGTGGTTAGTGGTGTTGAGCATTGTTTATATATTTATTATCCATTTCTATGTGTTCTTTTGAAAATGTCTACTCATGCCCTTTGCTCATTTTAATGGGATTATTTGGTTCTTGTTGCTGTTGTTGTTGTAGAGTTGTTTGAGTTCCTTGCAAATTCTTCATATTAGTTCCCTGTCACAAGCAAAGTGTGCAAAAGTTTTCTGCCATTCTGCAAATTGCGTATTCACTCTGCTGTTCTGAAAAAAATTATTTAGGTTAGTTAAGTCTCATCTGCCTATTTTTTTTTAGGTAACAGGAACCTTTCATGCTGAATCTTTGTCAAACAGGATACAGCCTCTGCTTGCATGAACCACTAACAGGGAATGTGCCATTTCTTAGTAAAGAAGAGGAAGGAAAACAAGGCTCTGAGTCAGATGGGGATGGGAAACGCAGGCCCTGGCAGGAAATGGCATCTCAGCATGTTAAGACATTATAATGAGCAGTGAGGACGAACAGAAATCACTTTTGTCGCCATCTTGGTTTACATGGGCTTTGGCCGGCTTCTTTACTGTAACCTTTATCAGCAAGGTCTTTATAACCTGGATCCTGTGCAGACCTCCTATCTCATCCTGTGACTAAGAACGCCTTAACTTACTGGGAATGTAGCCCAGCAGGTCTCAGTCTTATTTTTCGTAGCCCCTATTCAAGATGAAGTTGTTCTTGTTCAAAAGCTTCTGATACGAAAAATGTAGAAAGATATCTGTAATATGAGCCTGAGTATATTGCCAAATATAAAATAAAACATAATAATGGCAACAATTTTCCCTGTCACCTTGACTAGACCACAGTCTCATCTATTCAACCACACACTAACCCAGGTGCTGCTCCCATGGCATAATGCAGGTCTTAGGAGAGCCTGCCACTATTTTTTCCTAAGTCACAAAGAGTGTTCTAGATAACCTGGGTGGGCCTGATTCAATCAGAGCATAACAGAAGACGATGGGACTCCATGGTGGACGGCAGATGCAGGTCTTCCCAGGAATTCCAGCCTGTCTTTCCCGAAGGCCAGCAGTATTGACCTTAGGCTGCCTTGCCAGACCCTACAATTACTGTTACCAGAGCTCACAGCACAATGGAGTTTCCATCCTCAGCTCTCCTAAAGTCACAGGTGACAGCATAAACTCTGTGACAGTGTGAGAAGCACAAGATCAGCTCTACATCAACATCCCTTTGGAGGAAACTAGTATCATTCCCTTCATGACTAATGTTCACTTCATTTTCCAAACGCCTCCACCCACAAAATACAGCAGGATTGTCACCAGGCTATGGTGAGTGGGAAAGTCCCCTCAGCCTACCCGGGTCCTGCAGACCTGATCCCTGGGATTTTGACTACAGAAAACACATCCTCTGTTTTCAGGAAAGGGAAGAAGAAAGGGAACTGTGAGAATCAAGTCTGCAGAGAAGGAAAATAGATTAGCAAAAATAGGGTCAACTGAATCACTGTGAGTCAGATGTGCACCGTTTTTCAAGACAAGGTGGGATAGCTGTGAAAACCATCAGGTTTTAAGGACCCCGACCCTGGGTGAGCCTCTCTCTTGGCTCCCATCAGAGCTCAAAGCCTGTTCTAATCAGAGATTCCCGTGGAGGTCTCTTCCCTGAGTCTAATTGGAAAATACTTCCCAGGTTTCCCTGAGATTCATCGGAACTTTCATCCTGTTGACCACAGAAGGATTATCTGCCCCTAAAGTGACACTGTGGCTTCTGTGGAGGCGAGAATGTGTCCTCCTGTTACAAAAACAAAAATACAAAAAGAACAAAAGTTTTCCATTTAGAGACATGAAATGTTAGTACAGGATTGTAAATCTGGAGAAGTTCCCTGGGGAAATTTGACAATGAGGCCGCCCCAGACCATGACAGGAAGCCACAGCCCTCAGCAGCGCCTGCACCTGCCCTGGAGACAGCCCCGTGCACAGTGTCCGGGCGTCCCCTGGTGGTCTCCGGGACCCCTGCAGGGAGGTTTGTGTCTGGGCTCACACTGACTTCCCCTCACTGTGTCTCTAGTACAGTAATACACGGCCGTGTCCTCGGTTTTCAGGCTGTTCATTTGCAGATACAGCGAGTTCTTGGCGTTGTCTCTGGAGATGGTGAATCGGCCCTTCACGGAGTCTGCGTAGTATATGTAACTACTACTACTACTAATGTATGAAACCCACTCCAGCCCCTTCCCTGGAGCCTGGCGGACCCAGCTCATGGCATAGTCACCAAACGTGAATCCAGAGGCTGCACAGGAGAGTCTCAGGGACCCCCCAGGCTGTACCAAGCCTCCCCCAGACTCCACCAGCTGCACGTCACACTGGACACCTGCAAACAAAGAGACATCCTGGTCACAAACTGCCACACATGTCCACTGTTTCTCTCACTCGTATCCACACACACTCAATCTCTCTACTTTCCCCTGAATCACCTTCTAAAATAGCAACAAGGAAAACCCAGCTCAGCCCCAACTCCATGGTGAGTCCTCTGTGCTCAGTGCTGATCACCAAGTGGAAAGGCCTTGGAGTCCAGGGCTGAGGCTCCTCTCTCAGAGCTGCAGGGTCAGGCTTGGGTTGGTTTTCATCAGTAGAGGGAGGGCCCTATTTGCATGTCTCCTACGACATAACAAGCTCTAGGGTGGGACGCTTGAGGAGTAGGCTGTACCCAGATAAGACGACGGTGCTCTGCATAAGTTTGCTGACAATGATGGTATTTGGAAAACGTACTGTCTTATTATGGAATTGTGCTGTGATAAACACTTTGTCCTGAACACCTGATTACATTTTTAAATATCTGTGTATGTTATGTTCTGTAGGAGTCAATATTTTCTCCATTTACAGATATGTAAATCGACCCACACATGGTGGAGGCTGTGTATGCATCTTGGCGCTCATGTCTGGGATGAGTGAATGCTGGTATCTGACATCCCCCTGAGCTGGTATCTGGCCCTGTGCTCCCCGTCGCTGGCTCTGACTTCCCCCTGAACCATTCCCAGGATAAAGACGGATGTTCCTAGTGTGGTTTTCAGAACCCACTTTCTGAAATAAGAGCATGCGTGATTTTGCTGCACTGCAGCACTCAGCTGAGAAGATGTGGAGAACTAGGGTCCAGGCACATTAATTTTCAGGTACTTCTGACATTTAACATATGTTTGTATCTTTCTATCGCTCCTTTCTTGTCTAAGTTTCTATTTGTTTGCTTGTAATATATTTTACCAGGCTTAATTGAAAGCTAATAAGCTTCACATATTTACAACGTACAATTAATAAATGTGATGTAACTGTCATCATTATCAAGAAAGTGGTTAAGTGAATTCTTCTCAACATTTCCTCTTGTTCCGCTGTATTCCTCCTTCTCTCCCCTTCCCTTCTTCTACCATTTCCCCCGGCAACTTCTGATCTTCATTGTACTACTTTAGGTGCATTTTTATTTATCAGAATTTATAAAAATGCAGTAACATAGTACATATTCTTATTTGTTTGGCTTATTTTACTCGACATAAATATTTAGATATTATACTTTGTTGTTCTGTGTAGCAGGCATTTATTTACTATAAATGATGGTTGGTATCACAGTGAACAAATTCACCACAATTTGTTTTTCTATTAAGCAGCTTAACAATATTTGCATTATTTTATTACTCTAAGTCTTACCAAAAAAAATCTGCAACTCGGCTTTGAAATGTACACAGATGGGGAACACATCAATCATAACAGATAAACAGAGAAGATGTGATGTTGCAAATTTTAAAAAATACTTTAAATGCTTGAAGTTTTAAGATAAACACCAAATATGTAATCTAGGGAGAGGCAAGTTCTTGTAGAGAGTAATAAGGCCAGGGTATGAGCTGAACTGAGGCAGAGTCTGGCATGTATAATGCAGGCTATTGCAAGAGAAAAACACACATATGTACTGGATTGCTTGAAGTCAAGTGTGGTAAACATGTTGTAGTGTGAATTTCTCAGGGACCACGTACTGAAGAGCTTTTATATCCTTTTTAATTCCCTTTCCACAAAATGGGGATATTCACAAAAATCTTTCCTTCCCAGTGTGTCTGTCTGTGAGAGAAAAAGAGCCCACACTCTGAAATGCATTTAGACCCACCACCTTTATCCCCATTGCAGAATTAAGAAATTACTCTCCAGGGGCAAACTACAAAAACCAGTTATCTTAGGGGCACTGGGGCAATCTTTTAGGAACTGAGATGGGAAAAGAGGTCTTCACCTAAGTTTCATTGAGAAGTATCTGCTCTCTTTCTTCTTTAACCAGAGCCTTGGTCTGAAGGTGAGGTCACCAAATCTGTAAGGTGATAACACCAAAATAGAACATTGGAGCTGTGGGAGGAAACAGCTGGGGAAAACAAGAGGACTCAACCCAGGGAAAAGGACAAGAACACACAGATGAACATTTCATCTGGAGGAAGTTCAGAAACACTGGAAAGGTCACACCCAGACTCAGGGTCACGATGCCTTCTTAGAAATATGGACCCATGAAAAGTCAGAAAATCTCCCTTTATTCTATTGCCTTCCACCAATTTCACAATGTTCAGCTAAAGACAACGTTTTAACTCTCCTGAAGGAACTGAAAGAGATTCTCTGGAGGAGGGAACAAGGTGAAGAGACAAAGCCAAGCAGGAAAGAAAAACAAGGTATCACTGGCGGATCTGAAGTCTCTGATGGACACAGAAGAACAGACTTCAACTCGGACGTCCACTGCAAAAGTAAATGTCAAATGTAGCTCTGAGAAGATTCACAGACATGTCCACAATAAAGGCCTGGCTCAAATACAGGCAGAAAATACATAAAATAAATAATAAACCAATATCAACTGTCCAACCCAACATGTCTGGTTATCAGCAACAATTATTAAATATACCAATGAGAAATACCAAAGTCACAATAAACAAATGATCAGAATGAGATTTGTAAATGATATAGATGTTATAACTATCTAATTAAATAAGATATATAAAGTAACTGTAATTCACATATAAAAATCTCTTAAAGAGACTGTGGGCATAACGCAGGACTAGACGGGGAACTGAGAGATGAAAATACTAAGAAAGAATCAAATGGAAATGTGTAAGAAATCAAAAGCAATGCAGTATCAGCACTGAGCAAGCTTTGGGCACACCCCTCAGTAGAGCTGGCTCCGCTTTTAAGTGAAACCATGCACTTAAAATGTTACTAGAAATTTCACAAAGCAAATTGCAAATATTCCAAATGGAGAGAGAGTGAAGAAAGTAAACATTAATATCAAATATTGTAGTTTATGTAATTTTCAATCTGAAAGGTGAAATTGTAGATACAGAGACAGTATTTGAGAAAAATATGGCTTAGAATGTCCCCAGTTTTGTGAAAGACACTGAACTACAGATCCCAGAATCACAGAGAACTCGAAGGAGAGGAAACACAAACAGACACAGACACACACACCACACATCCACCATGGATAGAGGGGTGCACAATAAAAAGCTCTCACATCACACACCACACGCACATTTCCTCAGCTTTACACTTGTACTTAGGTGTTTTAAATTTATTTGCATTTATAGTATTAAATAGAAGTCTAAAATTAAAAATATATTATTCTCTGCATAAGTTTCTATTTTTACCATGATCCAATACACGGTTCGGTTCAAATGAATGTAACTACATTCTTAGGAAACTCACCATTTCCAATAAAAATGGTGTTTATTCCTGGCTCTGTGTTGAATCATTTGTAATGTATGCAAATAAAATCCTCTTTAATTAAAGGACTTTTTTTAGATTTGGCACATAACAACTGTTAATATTCATGGGATACAGCGTGATATGTCTATACATGTGTGCCATGTGGTATGAGCAAATCAGAACAATGAGCAAATTCATCAGCTTAGATACTAACATTTCTTTGTGTTGGTAGCACACAAAATTCTCTCTTCCGGCTACTTGTAAATATAAAATGTATAATATATTTTTAGCTGTAGTCACTCTGCTGGCTGTAGAACACTACAGCATATCCTTCTTGTCTGCCTGTAATTGTGCATTTGTTAACAAACCTCTTCTTATCTCTCAGTCTCCTCCCATTCCCAGCATCTCATAACCACTACTCTACAATCTACTTCTAGGAGATCAATTTTCTTAAACTTACACATTACATTGGGAAAATGAGGTATTTATTTGTCTGTGTCTGGCTTGTTTCACTCAACATAATGGTGTCCAGTTCCATGCATGTTGCTTCAAACGGCAGAATTTCAGTTTAATGCTGAATAATATTCCATGGTGTAAACACACCACATTTTATGTATCCATTCATCTGTTGATAGACACATATGTTGATTTCATATGTTAGCTATTGTGAATAGCACTGCAATAAACGTGGGTGTACAGGTATCTTTTCAATATTAGTTTTTTCTTTTAATTATTTAAATAGATATATACTCAGCAGTTGGATTGCTGAATTATATGATAGTTCTATTTTTTCCCATGATGGCTGCACTAATTCACATTTCCACCAGTGGTCTATAAGAGTTTCCCTTTCGATGCATGTGGCTAGCTTCTGTTATTATTATTATTATTTGCCTTTCTAATAACAGACTTTCTAGCAAAGATGTAGGATGAGAAGACATCTTATTGTGAATTTGCATTTTCCTGAATATTACTGATTTCTAGTAATATATGTATGTATATGTACTAACATATCTATCTTTCTATCTTTCTACCCTTTTTCATTTCTTTTTTTAAGAGATGTGTATTCATGTTATTCACCCATTATTAATCACATTATTATTTTCATTTGAGTTTATTTTATATGCTTGATAGTAATCCCTTGTCCTATAAATCGTTTTCTTTTCTTTTTTATTTTTTTGAGACCGAGTCTCGCTCTTTCCCCCAGGCTGGAGTGTAGTGGTGCCATCTCGGCTCACTGCAAACTCCACCTCCCGGGTTCACGCCATTCTCCTGCCTCAGCCTCCTAAGTAGCTGGGACTTCAGGCACCCGCCACCACGCCCGGCTAATTTTTTTTGTATTTTTAATAGAGACGAAGTTTCACCGCATTAGCCAGGATGGTTTCGATCTCCTGACCTCGTGATCCGCCCGCCTCAGCCTCTCAAAGTGCTGGGATTACAGGCATGAGCCACCGCACCCAGCCAATAGTTTTCAAATATTGTCTATCATCTGCAGTTTCTCTCCTCACTCAGTTGTGTCCTTTACTGTGCAGGAGCCAAACTTTCTTGATAGAACATGGACAGGTGTGCTGAGGGGCTGTGGGACACTGGAGGGAAAGAGATGGACAGAATATTCAGAACCAGGTGAGCTTTACTCACCACGTGGTTTGGTTTCTGAGTTTATGGTTTGAACAGATGCAGAAGAGTTTGTCCAGGCCTTCTGGGGGAGGGTAAAGAATTTGAAGACAGGATGATATAACGTATTAGTCAAGTAAATGAAAATGTCGTAATTGCGCATATGTTCTTGTGAGTGGAGTCGCTCAGCAGTGTGTGTTCGTCCCCAGAAAAGAGAAAATTATGTCTGCTATGAAAAGAATGCATAACTTTTGACATATCTGGTTATTATTGATGACAACAGAGCCGGGATACTAGGTCATGTTATAATGCTAGTGGGAAGACTCAATAGAAGAAAAAGTGTCATAGCAATAAAAAATGAAGCATCAAATATTTAAATGAAATGGCTTCGAATATTACTAGTAATGAACATGCCAAAAAATGCTACTGCCATAACCAGGAGAATAATTCATGACCACTTATAGGATTCGTGTTGAGATGATATAAAATTTCCACTTAATGGCTCATTAGCACCCTCCTAAAATCATTCAGAGAAAAAGCTAAGAACAGAGGGTGACCTTACAGCAAGTGGAGGCCAAACACTGGAGGAGAGGGAGAGTCTGTGATGGAACTGTGAGAAGTAGAAACCTGAACTCTGCAGAGAAGCAGCAGTGATTAAAGGCAGTGCTGAGTCCACCTGAGTTTAGTGGTGAATACAGTAAAGATGGGTTTCTCTGCCCTCATTCAGTTTCTGTTCTCAACACTCTCTTGGAAGCTCAGTTGTGGGCATTGGGAATCTTCCTAAAACTCAATCAAGGCAAGCATTTTTTCACTGAAGAAAGTGGTAACAATTTGAGGGTAATTAGATTATAAAAATTTGTTATTGGAACCTCAATGTCAGTCCCTCGTAATTTATATCATAAAATGCTCAGCCTCATCAATGGAGTCCTCTTATCCTATCAGGGATGAGTGTCCATGTGGGCACGTGGTGCAGTCATGGAGACCCGGGAGATGGTCTGTTTAGGCTTTCTTGGTCCTTCAGAGAATTGCAGAATCATCTCCTCCCCTATTCCCACCAATTTTTGTATCTGTGTGTGAACCTGGAGGACATCATTGCCATGTCTCGACATAATAGGAGTCAAATGGTGCATGGAGCTGACATGCTGGGTGTGTCAGTGTAGAACTGGGTGAAGAAACTACCTGCATACATGAACTGTTGTATTATCCAGGCCTGGAGCCTCTCACGTCTAGGATTTGCATTTTATCAGTGATTTTCTGTATTGCTTAGTCAGTAAAAATGTTATTTTTAACTTTCTACTGGAATAGCCTCACACAATAATCTAGAGGCATAGAGATTAAAAAATAACTTATTTGGAAATTAACCCAAGTTCCAGGTGAGGTCTTAGTTTGTGCTGATAGGGAGACAGGGAGAAGCATGGCTGGAAACTATGACTGTGCTCGTAAATGCTTCATGTTAATAGGGAAGACCCTGTACACCCAAGAGGTTTAGACACTGCCACTGAGAACCTCAACCTATTATTATTTGTTATGACTCATACTTCAATAATAAGACTCTAGGTTAATGACTAAAATTGCTGCTACTAAGGTAAGCTTTCCTCTAGAACACAGTCCTCCATCTGATGTGAAATCAGCCCAGATGGCAGAATTGATTGTATTTATTAGAAATTCCAATTTGTCAAACCAGGAAATAAACATGTTTTAGGGCAGTGCATGGCTTTGGGATGCTTTGTGAACAAAAGAGCATCTCACATATTCTGGAACACTCCCCAAAACGGGCAAGGTAGGGAGTTCTTAGAAGCACTCCTTTATCCCAGATTCGTGGCAAATATAAAGGTGAAAGTCAGTGCAAAAAGAGATAACATTTAAGCTAGGAAAACTGCCACAGCAGATCATAATCTCAAACGATAAAACTGCTGAGAGAGCCATGGGTGTTATCAAAAATATCAATGCTTAGCTGCTGGTCTTAAATACAAATGAATGAAAAAACATCATTATCAACTTTGCTTAGATCATTTGTGCCAGATTATTTCAAATGAATATTTGCTGCATTTCAACTCTACAATTTATAGATAAATTGGTTATCAGATTAATAGACACTTTGAGGAAACAGCAGAGGTTAATTCTTGATGAGGAGTGACGAGCTAGCCACAAAATCTTGTGAGAATCCTATCATTGGGACCTAAACAGAAACCAAGCCACAGGGCCCTTTGGACACATTTAGATAAACTTTCCTCAATTTCCACCCTTAAGGGGATATGAATGTCTTTTATTTACCATCTATCTGTGTTCTCGGTATCTTGAAATAATTCCTTGACTAAAGGCTATAGCCTTTTTAGTTAATTAAAAACTTCTGTATTTTGTGTTTTTGGCCTGTGACCTGCCAGGTTTTGCATGAACTGAGTGAAGCACACCCATGAAAGGAACTATTACAAAATGATTCTGTGAGGCAGGGCTGATACTAAAGTACAACACTGTTATAACCTCCCACAATCTTCCACATAAGTTTAAAAGAATGGTATTCTTACATTAAAATTATCACAATGTTAAGAAACCCTTGAACTCCCTTGAACAAATGTACTCCTACTAGCACTGTGGCATTACGGTCCTCCGCCTCAAGGATGTATCTGTCATTGTCCTGTGATTTGGTAGCTGGAAAAAATACATTTAGAGATTGTACCTCCAATACTAGCCTTTGCTGTACTGCATTTGGATGAGGCAGAACCCTCAAAGAGATTCATGCATTATGCTCACTCCTATCACCAACAGATTAAAGGTGCCATTACAGTATGTCTTTATAAAAACAGCGTCTTACAATTTTGCCACGGACAATTTATAGATTGCGAAAAGTTTTAAAGAAAAACTTTCCTTGAAACACTGGAAAAATCTTATTTTTATTAACACAGCAGTAAAACTCCATGGAGTCAGTCCCTTGGATTTCTTTTTACAACTCAATAAGGAATTAAAAATTCCACACAGTTGGAAGTTACTCCCATAGAGAGAATTTTTACCTACTTAATTAATAGACCAACCTTCACTAAGAGGCACTCTCCCATGGGATGCCAAACTTAAACAGATCTCTGTAACCTGCTGATGTCTTAATGCACTTTTTCTCTAGATAGCCATAAATGCAAAGGCAAATTTTGTGTATTTGTGCATAAGTGATCTGAATGAATTTCACCAGGAGTGGAATGATATGGTTTGTCTCTGCAGTTTCACCCAAATCTCATACTAAATTTTAATCCCCAAGTGTTGTAGGAGGGGTCTTATGGGGAGTGATTGAATAATGGGGGCGACCTTCCGCTTTGTGATTCTCACAAGATCTCATGGTTTAAAAGTGTGGCTCATCTCGCCTTGCTCTTTCTCTCTCTCCTGCCAGCATGTGAAGAAGCTCCTTGCTTCCCCTTCACTTTCCATGATGTCTGTAAGTTTCCTGATGCCTCCCATTAATGCTTCCTGTTAAGCCGGCAGAACTGCGAGTCAACTAAACCACTTTTCTTCATAAATTTCCCAGTCTCAGGTAGTTCCTTACATTAGGGTAAGAATGGACTAAAACACAGGTTGAAATAGTTCTGGAGAGCAATCATATAACAATGTGACTATACTAATGAATATTGTATTATAAAAGTATCTTTTGCAGGAAGAGTAGCTATTATGTGTTTTTATCACACACAATAAATTAAAGGCATAAAATGATAACTCTTTGAGCGTATAGGCATGCCAATTACCTTGATAATTATGAGCATTTCCCCAAGAATATCAATACGTCAACTGGTGTACCTTAAATACATACAATTTTATTTGTCAGCAATAGCTCCATAAAGCTGAGAAGCTATAATGCATACTTATATTTCTACATATTTTATCGATAAAAATATGTGAATATAAACAGAAGAACTTGTACAAAGATATCTATAATAGTGTTGTTTATGATGTTTATATTGGAAACAAATTTAAATCTCATCAACAGGAAAATAGGTATACATATTGTCACTTATTCACTTAATGAACTGATTTATTTATTTAATAATCTGTCATTTATTAATGCAATGGACTGGTTCAAATATGAAATATCTACATGTGTATGAGTACATACATATTTATACATATGATGACAAAACCTTGATAGATGCTATCACATGAATGAACCTCACAGAGAGTAAAAGTTGCCCCTTACAAAACTGATCTATAATATTTTATTTCATGTATATGAAGTTCAAAACAAGAAAAAGGGACCTATAGTGACAGAAATCGGAACATTTTTCTATTTGCATTTCTCTGATGATTAGTGATGTTAAACATTTTTACAATATATTTGCTGGGCACTCGTATGTATTCTTTTGAGAAGTGTCTCTGTCACTTGCCTGTGTATTAGTCCGTTTTCAAACTGCTGATAGAGACACACTCAAAACTGGGAAGAAAAAGAGGTTTAATTGGACTTACAGTTCCACATGGCTTGGGAGGCCTAAGAAACATCGTGGGAGGTAAAAGGCACTCCTTACCTGGTGGGTGCCAAGAGAAAATGAGGAAGAAGCAAAAGCGGAAACCCTTGATAAACCCATCAGATCTGGTGAGAATTGTTCACTTTCACGAGAATAGCACGGAAAAGACCAGCCCCCATGATTCAATTACCTCCCCGTGGGTCCCTCTCACAACACATGGGAATTCTGGGAGATACAATTCAAGTTGAAATTTAGGTGGGGACACAGCCAAACCATATCAGCCCATATTTAAAGGGGTTATTTGTTTTTCTTTTTGATTTGTTTGAGTTCCCTGTAGATTCTGGATATTAGGGCTTTATGGGATGCAACGTTTGTGAATATCTTCTCACATTCTGTAGGTGGTCTGCTTACACTGCTGATCGTTTTGCTTGCTTGTTTTTTGTTTGTCTTACTGTGCAGAAACTCCTTAGTTAATTAGGCCCCACTTGTCTATTTTTGTTTTTGTTGCAATAGGTTTTGGATACTCAGCCAAAAACTTTTTGTCAAAGCTGGTATCGATAAGAGTATTTCCAAGGCTGTCTTCAAGGAATGTTATGGTTTGAGGTCTTGCATTTAACACTTTGATCAATTTCGAGTTAATTTTATATATGTTGAAAGTACACGTCCAGCTTCAGTCTTCATCATATGCCTAGCTAGTTTTCCCAGCACCATTTATTGAAGAGAGTCCTTTCCTCATTGCTTGTTTTCATCAGCCTCATCAAAGATGAGATGACTGTAGGTGTGCAGCCACACACCACTCAGAATGGCTATCACTAAAAAGTCAAAAAACAATGGAAGCTGGTGGGACTGTGGAGAAAAGAGAACACTTATACAGTGTTGATGGGAATACAAATTAGCTTTGCCACTTTGGAAAGCAGACTGGAGATTTCTCAAAGAACTTAAAACAGAGATATCATTTTACCCAGCAATTCCACTGCTGTGTATACACTAGAAAGTAAGCAAATAATTCTACCAGAGTGAGACATGCACATGTATGTTCATTGCTGTGCTATTCACAGTGGCAAGACAGATCAATCCAGATGCACATCATTTGTAGACGGAATATAGAAAATGTGGTACATCTACACTATATAATACTACACAGCCATGAAAATGAATGAAATCATGTCCTTTTCAGCAAAATTAATGGAGCTGGGGGTCTTCATCATAAGCAAATAAATGCAGGGACAGAAAAACCACATACCACTTATTCTCCTATGTGGGAGCTCAGCATTGAGCACTCATGCACATAAATACGAGAATGATAGACACTGTGGACTGCTAGAGAGTGGAGGGAGGAGGTGATGGAATCTGGATTCCAAACCTCAGCATCACTCAATAATCCCATGTGACAAGTCCACACATGTCCCCTCTGTATCTAAATTGAAAGTTGAAAATTAAAAAAAAATCCGTACATGAGATCTGACTGGAAGCACCAGAGGATACTTGTTGTGGAGATGGACCTGCTCCTCACCCTAATTTAGGTGCTGGAGATAAATGTGTGCACATTTTCCAGAAACCCTCAAACTGTACATCGAAGATCTATGGATTTTTGCATATGTTAATTTTATCTCATAAAACTAGAAAATTGACAATTGTAGGAAAATATTTTATATTGAAATTAAAATCTGAATAACATGTATATGAAAATTCAAATAGAAAATGTAAATGTGATTATTACATAATTATTTAAATGTATTTAGCTATATCTACTAGACTGAAAAGCCCAGAAAAAAGAAAGAAGAAGGTGACATCTTAAAAAGAAAAATTAATAAACACACATGTCACAGATAAGTAAAACATGGCCAAAATATGTGGAAGATTTTATACTATTAGTTATACAAAGTTAATAAACTATTGATATAATATTCTAACCTGTTTTATCAGGATAAATTACTAATATTTTATGTAAAATTATAATTGGGGACAGCTGACAGGAAAATAACAATATTTACAAGCTCATGTTATAAATGTTAACATATTCTCAATGTTGGCCCAGCTCTTACACCTGAAATTTATAATTAAATCATGGTTTTATTTGGAGTCCTAGGAAAAATTAATTTTAAGAGATGACTTAATGGAATCATCTCCAATATGGAGATATTAGTATCTCATCTATACAGAAATTAAAAATACATAACACATATAAAGTCCTGATGAGAAACTCTATTCCATGGAAAAGGGCTTATCGTATTTGTTTGTGATACATTTACTGTTAAAATTATCACCTTTATGATGTTTTAGAAAATTAAAACAAAGCGTGATGAACTGAAGTGTGATGTTGCTTGTTTGGTACAGCAGCGGGGTGAGGATAACGAAGAGCCCTGTGATCCCGAGGAGACGGCCTAATCCAAGGAGAGAGAGGCTCCAGGTCGTGTGGACTCACAAGGGGCACCTGCTTCTGCCTGTCCCGCAGCCACTCCCAGAAGCCTTCAGTAGACAGGGTTGCAGATGGGCCCTCGAGATGATCCAGTGAGATCTGGAGCTGAAGAAAAAGATAATGATCTGGGATAAATTTTAAAAACTAAAATAAAAAAATTATTTTAAATTCACAAATTATGGTTGTTTATATTTACAAGGTAAGAATAATTAAGAAATGATTAAGATAATTATCATTCATCATCTCAAATTCTTATTTATTGTGACAACCACATTTGAAATGACCATTATTTAACAGTAGTTAAATGAACAAATATAAATCAACTGATGTAAACAATTAAAAATAACCAAAACCAATTATGAAATACTCCGATAATTTACATTTAGCTCATCATTAAGTTTTATTTTTAGGACATATTTTTAGAATTATTTTATTGTAATGTTTATTATGAATTCCTACACATATATGCATAGGTCTGTGTATTCATTTTTCTTTGTCTTTGTTTTTTTTTTTTTGAGATCAAATCTTGATCTGTCACTCAGGTTGGAGGGCAGTGGTGCCATCTTAGCTCACTGCAATCTCTGCCTTCCAGGTTCAAGTGATTCTCCTGCTTCAGCCTACCAAGTACCTGGGATAAAAGGCGTGTGCCAACACACCCGGCTAATTTTTGTATTTTTAGTAGAGATGGAGTTTCACTATGTTGCCCAGGCTGGACTCGAACTCCCAGCCTCAAGTGATCCCCCCACCTAGGCCTTCCGAGTTGCTGGGATTACATGTGTGAGCCACCGCGCCTGACCTATACATCTTTCTATAGTTATAAATTTATGTCCCTATAGCTATGTAGCTGCTGATGTCAACACATGTTAATAAAACTCTGGAAGTATCGGTGCAAATAATTAGGAATGTTTATTTCATGAAAGTGTATACTTAAATATATATATATAATTTAAAAATTACTAAAATTTAAATACTAATGATAATAAATGAAGAATAAACACAGTAATAAACTGTCACAGCCTAGAATGCTCCAGAGTCCGGCAAACACAAACCTGACTTCTCCAGCTGATGAGAAAGGAAACCTCCCCCTGCACCTGCTCCCGGGACCTGTCCCGTCCTCAGTGGGTCCCGGGCGCCCCCTGGTGGCCCCGCGCGCCTCTGCAGGGAGGTTTGTGTCTGGGCTCACACTGACCTCCCCTCACTGTGTCTCTCACTGGTACAGTAATACTCTGCTGTATCTCTCTGGTACAGTAATACACGGCCGTGTCCTCGGTTTTCAGGCTGTTCATTTGCAGATAGGCGATGCTTTTGGAATCATCTCTTGAGATGGTGAATCTGCCTTTCACAGATGCAGCGTAGTCTGTTGTCCCACCATCAGCTTTGTTTCTAATTAAACCTACCCACTCCAGCCCCTTCCCTGGAGCCTGGCGGACCCAGTGCATGTAGTTGTTACTGAAGGTGAATCCAGAGGCTGCACAGGAGAGTCTCAGGGACCCCCCAGGCTGGACCAAGCCTCCCCCAGACTCCACCAGCTGCACTGCACACTGGACACCTGCAAACACAGAGACACCAAGGTCAGAAACTGCCACAGAAATCCACTGTTTCTCTCACTCATGTCCACTCACACTCAGTGTCTCTAGTTCACCATGAATTACCTTTTAAAATAGCAACAAGGAAAACCCAGCTCAGCCCCAACTCCATGGTTGGTCTTCTGTGTTCAGTGCTGATCACCAAGTGGAAACTCTTGGGAATCCCAGGGCTGGGGCTCCTCTCCCACAGCTGCAGGGTCAGGGCTGGGCTGGTTTTCATCAGCAGAGGGAGGACCCTATTTGCATGTCTCCTACTATATAGCAAGCTCTGGGTTGGGACGCCTGAGGAGAGGACAGTACCCAGATAAGATGACTGTGCCTTGCAGGAGTTTGGTGACAATGATGGCATTTGGAAAACATGCTGTCTTATGATAAAATTATGCTGTGATAAACACTTTGAAAAGATTACCTTATTTTATTTTTACATACCTGTGTAAATTATGTTTTGTCAGAGCCAGTGGTTTCTCCATGTACAGATGTAAGTATGTGTCTGAGAGCTCAAGTCTGGGATGGGTGAGCCCTGGTACCTGGGCCTGTGGTCCTCATCACTGTCTGCAATTACTCCCTGAACCAACCCCAGGACAGAGCTGGGCGTGCCTAGTGTGGTTTGTGGAACCCATTTCCTGTATTGAGAACATGTGTGATTTTGCTGCATTCTAGCATTCACCTAAAATATGGTGAGAACTAGGGTTCAGGCAGATAAGTTCTTAAGTATTTCTGAAATTTAATATAGATTTTTCTATCTTTCTGTCACTCCTTCCTTGTCTAAGTTTCCATTTGTTGCTTGTAATAAAATTTATAAGTTTTAGTTACCAGATAATAAACTTTCACATATTTAAAGTGTACAGTTAATAAACATGATGTAACTGTGATCCTTATGAAGGTGGACAAGAGAATTCTCAACGTTTCCTTTTGTTCTTCTATATTCTTCCTCCTTTTCCTTTTCTTCCTTCTACCATTTCCCTGGCAACTATTAATCTTTATATTGCTGCAGATTCATTTTAATTTATCAGAATTTATAAAAATGAACTAACATAGTATATATTCTTGTTAGGCTTATTTTAGTTAGCATAAATAATTAGATATTTTACCTTTTAGTTGTGTATATCAGACATTTACTTATTATAAATTCTGGGTAGTATTCTAGCAAACAAAATTTACCATAATTTGTTTTTTATTAAGCAGCTGAACAATATTTGAATTTTTTATTATTCTGGGTCTTAAAGATCTGCTACTAAGCTTGGAAATGTACTTACAAAATGAATATAATTTTCATATTTTTAAAAACTGCATCAACAATAACAGATAAACATGGAAGGTGGAATTTTGCAAATTTTCTTTAATACTTCTGATAATTACAGTTTCAAAACAAATAATAAATCTGAAGTTTAGGAAGAAGCAATTTCTTGTAGAGAGGAATAAAGCCAGGGTATGAAATTACCTAAGGCAGAGTCTGGAATATGAAATATAGGCTATTCCAAGAAAAAAATAAAAATACATATTGTATTGCTTGAAATAGAGTGTGGTGTTTTGTAGTGTGAAATTTTAAGGGACCACGTACTGAAAAGCTAACCTATCCTCTTGGAACCCTTTTCCCAAGAAAGGGGACAGTCACAAAAATATTCCTTTCTCCAAGCGTCTGTCTGGGAGAAAAGAAGAGCCCACAATTCTGAAATGTATATTCAGACCCAATTCCCTTATTTCCACACAGAACTAAGAAGATACTCTTCAAAGGAAAGCCACTGAAACCAGAATCCTAGTGTCACTTGTTCAACCCCTCAGGAATTGAGATGGGAACAGAGGTCCCCACCAAAGGTCTATTGAGAAGCAGCTCCCCTCTTTTTCTTATGGAATCAGAGCTTTAGTCTGCAGGGCAGGGCAGCAGAACTGGAAGGTGGTGATGCCGGTGGAGAACACTGGAGCTGGGGGAGGGAACACCTGGAGAAAACAGGAGGACTCTACCCCAGGGGAAGGGGCAAGAACACGAGACCAGCATCTACTCTGGAGGAGGGTCAGGAACACTGGCAAGGTCACATGCAGACCCAGGGTCACAGTGCCTTCCTAGGAATATGGACCAAGGAACATGGACCTAGGAATATGGACCCTTTAGTCTAATGTCTTTCACCAATTTAGAAGTTGTCAGTTAAATAAAACACTTGAATGCACCTGAGGGAGCTGAAAGAGATTCTCTGGAGGATGAAACAAGGTGAAGAGACAAAGTCAAGCAGAAAAGACAAAGAAGGTATCACTGGAGGATCTGTGGTCTCTGATGGACATAGAAGAACAGACTTCAATTAGTTTTTGAAAACTTTATATCAGTCTTCACTAATTTATGTGATAAAATGGTCGGCCTCATCAATGGAGTCTTATTATCGCCATCAGGGATGAGTGTCCATGTGGGCACGAGGTGCAGCTCTAGTCATGGGGGCAGGGGAGATGGTCTGTTTAGGTGTTCTTTGTCCTTCAGACGAGAATTGCAGAACTGTCTCTGCCCCTTTTCCAGCCAATATATAATATATGTGTGTGGCCCTTGGGAATGTTGTCACCATGTCACTGCATGATGGGAGTCACTGGGGTGGGAGGTTGGTGAAGCTGACTTTCTGGATGCAACAGTGTGGAAAATTGAGAAAAGAAACTTCCTGGGCACATGAGCTGTCAAATTATTCAGTCCTGGAGCCGCTCACCTCCTCACCTCCAGGCTTCCTGTTTCATCAGGTTGTGATTTTCCTCATTGTTTAATCAGCCTGGGTTGTTTTTCTTCACTTTCTGCTAAAGTAATCGCACATAATAATCCGGAGGCTTTGAGATAAATCAGTAACTAATTGGATAAATAAAACAAGCCCCAAGTGATGTCAGTTACTGTGTGGTTAATGATGTGATGGACAGGAGACATGGCTGGATACTGAGTGTATTCACATCTATTTTATCTAGATTAGCAAAATATTTTGTATATCCCTTAGATACTTTTCCCATTGAGACCCTTGATTTATCATTAATTCTTGATGAGTAACCCCTAAATAATATATGTGGTGGTTATTAACTAATAATTTATATTACCAGTACAAACTTTCATTTGGGATATAGTCCTCTACCTGATGTAAACTCAGCCCATAAGGCTGAAGTTATTACATTTATTAGAGCTTGTCAATTAACCAAAGACCAGGATTAAATACAGGTGTTCTACAGTAGTGCAGAATTGTAAGACATGCTGCAGGCAGAGCATATTTTATTTGCTTTATTTAAATCTTCTGGAAACCCCATCAAAATGAACAACAAGAAAAGACACTTTTAAACAAATTCCTATATCCTAGAGACCTGACATATAAATTTGAAACCAAATGCAAACAAAGAGAAAAACAGAACACTAGTATGGAAGCTAGAATAATGTTCTGGTGCATCATTACACACAACACTCAGTCTTAACCTGGTATGTAATATTATCTAAACATAGAAGGCATTGCCATTCTTCAAATCATACAGAACTAATCCCACTCACAATATTCTGGATATGTTGAAAAATCACATCTTTAAACAAAAAAATAAAAAATTCTAATATAATATGAAAATTCTTTTTTTTTTTTTGAGACAGAGTCTCGCTCTGTTGCCCAGGCTGGAGTGCAGTGGCGTGATCTTGGCTCACTGCAAGCTCAGCCTCCCGGGTTCACAACATTCTCCTGCTTCAGCCTCCCAAGTAGCTGTGACTAAGGCACACGCCACCACATCTGGCTAATTCTTTTGTATTTTTAGTAGAGACAGGTTTCACCGTATTAGCCAGGATGGTCTCGATTTCCTGACCTCATGATCCACCTGCCTCGGCCTTCCAAAGTGCTGGGATTACAGGTGTGAGCCACTGCGCCCGGCTAAAATATGAAAACTCTCTTGGCCAAGAGTTATCCCACTAGCACTATGGCACTCTGGTCCCTCCCTCAGGACACATCAGTTACTACCCTATGACTCAGAAGCTGTAGGATTCATACATTGAAAAATATTACCCTCCTTGCTCACCTCCGCCCTGTTGCATGCATGTGCTACACAATATTGAAAGTAATTTTTGTATTTTACTCACTCCAATCACCAAAAGCTTAAGGTTGCCTTTTTACGTCATGTTTTAACAGTGTTTTGTGATCTTCAGCCATGGAATTATGTATACTCGAAGAAACATCAGGAAAAAACATCTGCCGTTGAAACATATTGGAATAAATCTTATCAGGCACTACTAATGAAAACACTGCAGAACAAACTCAGGGAGTCAATTCTCGTGTTGATATTTTGCAACCAAGGAACCACTTCAGACCAGATGTGGTGGCTCATGCTTATAATTCCACTGCATTGGGAAGCAAAACCAGGGGAACATATGAGACTAGGAGTTCAAGACCACCCTGGGAAACACAGAGAGACCCCATTTCTATTTCTTTTTCTTTATTTTTTTGAGACGGAGTCTCGCTCTGTTGGAGACCCCATTTCTATGAAAGAGTTCCTTTAAAAATCAGCTGGTTGTGGTGCTGCACCCCTCTCGTCCTAGCTACTCTGGAAGCTGAGACAGAAGGATTGTGTGAGCCAGGAGTTCAAGGTTACAGTGAGCTATGATTGTGCCACTGTGCTCCAACCTGTGCAACAGAGTGAGAGCCTATCTTTAATAATAATAATAATAATAACTAAGAATATTTCACAATCGTAAGGCTACTCAAATAGAAGATACTAGACTGAGTATCCTCAGGAATCCTCTGGGGCTTCTGATGTTCTGGAGTAGACAGCTTACCTAAGACATTCAGGCTAAGCAGATGATTTTAGATGGTGAAAAGTCTCCACACAAGACATTGGAACACGACCCTTGTCTAATCCCCTGTCCCATGCCTTTCACCTCGTTCTCCTCATTTTTCTCCTCCTTTTCATTATTATTTGCTTATTCTTTTAAGCAGTCTTCTCATTTTTTGTAGACCTGGTTGTTTTCAACCCATATTCATGATTTTTATAGTTGCTGCATAGAATAAACCATCAGACTATTGTTTTGAGCATGACTGTTGATAAGTTAAGGCTCATTCCTCCATCGTCTCTTTTCTGTCTCACACAACATGAATAATCTAGTCAGGAATCACAGGAACTCCCTCATTTGATGCCACTGGGAGGTTCAAGCCCCACAAACTCCTTTCGGTGAGTGAGAGCCCTCACTCTGCCTCCACCACCAAACCACTGTAGAAACCCTGAGCCGGTCTCCTTTCTTGATCTATTGAGTCATCTTGGACATTCCTGAGATACGAGGACTAATCTTGGCAGACACATCAAGAGGTGATTAACCTTTCCATATTTACGTGGGGGGGTGTGGCACCCCCAGATGTCACATCCACACTATATTTTTGTTGAGATCTCTTGGCCTTTGCATTGCTTCAACTAGAACTGATGCTGCGAGCTTGGTTGGTGCCACGATTCCTAACCACAGGACCCTCCTGTTCTCTGAATGAACTCCAGGACAGAGCTGGACATGCCTGGTGTGGTTGATTAACCCCTGTTATGTAATGAAATCATGACATCATTTTGTTGTATTCTAGTTTTTCCGTAAAAATGTAGGTAGTCGTAGGCTTTATTCATGTGTATATTCTGGATTCTTTGATTTCTCATATATGTTTAGTTAAATCTTTAATTCGGTGTTGAGAAATTTAAAATTTCTTCAGTTTGTTGAGTGAAGTCTTTAATGCCCTTGTTCTGTGATTTTCTTTTTTCATTTCTCATATATTTTATTCATCTCTGTCTAACTCATTTTCTACCAAATTATATGTGTTTAAATTTGTAGTATTTTAATGAGGTAAAATTAGCAAATAATAGCCATCCCGTAATGTGTACAATTTGAAAATAGTGACATAACCATTACCTTTCTCAACATAGAAAAAAAATCAGCTACCCGCAAAATATACTCTTGTTTTCCTATAACTCTGGCTTCCTCCACCTTCCCTTCTCACACCACATCCAGAGTCAACTACAGGTTTTCTTTCTGTGACATTAGTTTTCATTTTATAGAATTTATAAAAGTGGAATAATACGTATGGACTTATATTTGTTTGTCTTATTTTACTCATCATACTTACTTGTGAATTCACCCTTCCTGTTGACCGTGTCCAGCAGGACCTGATTGTAACAGTGGGTGTTTTTCCAGTGAATGAATTTACCACAATTTATTTACTGATTAAGCTGCTGATTGATATTTGGATTGCTTTCAGTATCAGGGTATTATTTAAAAAGCTGCCACTCATCTTAGAGAAGTACACAGCTGAGAAGCACAACGTTCTTATTCTTACAGCAATATGAACAGCAGCTAAACTAGAAAAACTGAAGTTTAATCAACTGTCTTCAACACATCAGGAAATTGAAGTTATAGAATTCTGTGTGTGTGTGTGTGTGTGTGTATGTGTGTGTGTGTGAGAGAGAGAGAGAGAGAGAGAGAAAGAGAAACAGAGGGCTTGTGAGTAAGAGAGAAGGAGGGAAAAAGGGAGAAAGAAGTAAAAGAGATCCTGCATAATTTACCATAATTTATGAGGAGCTCAAATCAATACAGGGACTTGGAATCTTACTGGAGAAGGCCCACATAAGATGAAGAGGACGACTTGATGCACCTACATGTTGTTATATATTTACCTAAATGCCATTTTCTAATAATACAAAGAATCACGTACATGAGAATAAACATAGTGGCGGTGTCCAGTGGTGAAATATGATGGTGACGCCAAACCCCATCTCCAGCACCTTTTCCCCTTGCACCTGCCTTGATGTGTGTCCTGAGCGCCCCCTGGTGTCCTGAGCGTCTCCTGCTGTTCCTCAGGACCCTGCAGGGAGGTGTGTGTCTGGGCTCACAATGTGAAGCCTAAAGGTGTCGCACTCCTGAATCCACAATTAGACCTGAGCAGCAGTCACGGGCAGTGGAGGTCGCCTCACATGGGGAAACATCCGACTCTGCAAAGCTGCACGTGGGAGTCTCTGCAGGCCCTTAGTTGTACAGGAACAGCCCCTCCCTCAGACTCAGAGTGAGGACAATGTGCTCTATCTGGGGGAGGTGAGGGTTAGTGTGTGCAAAGAACCAAACTCACTCTAATCAATATCTTTGTACTTGGACAGAAACCAAAGTTTACAAGAAACCATGAACTTGGGGTAAAGTAGGAAATTACAATTGTTTGCAGGCTGCGTGCTTGCTTCTCCATGTCATCTAAGAGAACCAAGGAAAATCATGTTTTCTTATGTTCATTTCCATAAAAGGTGTTCCCACCCTGAGAGCGCACCTCCTATACCTCCAACGTCAGGGAGCACCTGGACCAGGAACCCGGCACAGCTCTGTGACATCATCACCCAAGTTTTGACAAAGAGACACATCCTAGAGCTCCTCCGAAACAATGACTGTGCACAGTGAAGATGCTAATGCGTGGCTGCTGCTGGGCACACGTGGGATTCCTGATGGGCAGCTATGCTCCGGGAAGAACCAATGGCCTTGACGGACTTGGCTTGGACCACAGCGTTGTTAGGAAGCTCCATCAGACTCCCACCTTCTCCAGCACTAGCGGTGAGATCGGCATAGTGGGCTGACTGTCTACAGCCTCACCCGGCCTCCTGCGCACTTTTCTGCCTCTTGCCTCTCCCCGAGACTCCACCACCTGCACCCCACACTAGACACCTACAAATATAGGGACACTTTGGTAAGAAACTGCCACACATAATCACTGCTTTTTCACTCACATCCACTCACACTCAATATCTCTAGTTCTCCATTATTTGGCTTTTAAAATAGCAACAAGAAAACTCAGCTCAGCCCTAACTCTATGGTGAGCCATGTGTGTTCACAGCTGATCATCAGATCAAAACTCCTGGTAATTCTGGACCGGGGCTCTTGTCCCAGAGCTGTCGGGTCAGGGCTGGGCTGGTTTCCATGAGGACAGGGAAGGTCCTATTTTCTTGTCTTCCTCTGTAGCAAACTCTGAGGTGGGACATGCCCGCGGAGAGAGCAGAGCCCAGAGAAGATGTGAGACTCCTGGAGGAGTTTAGTGGTGACGGCAGCACTTGGGAAAATATAATTTATTATGTGATTTTCCCATTAGGATTATTAAGTAAATATTATTTTATTTCTATTTTACATATTTGTAAAAATAGAAATATAACCACATTAACCAGATTTTAAGAGAAATGAAGGGAGAAATGGAAAACAATAAAAAAGGAGGAGACTTCCACACCTCACCCTCAGTATGTATAGAACATCCACAAAAAAATTATTAGGAAGCCCATGGACTTAAACAACACTATTGAACAAACTGACCTAATAGACATCTACAGAACATTCCAACCAAGCACAGTGTAATACGCGTGCTTCCCAAGCGCACTATAAATATTCTTCATGATAGCTTATATGTTAGATAAAAAATGACTCTCGGGATTTAGAGAAGTAACGCCAAACATTCTCTAACTTTTTGAATAATTGCTGAGGTGCCGACCTTCTAAACTATTTCTAAAAGGCTACAATTACTGTACTACCAGTAATAGACAAAGGCAAAAGAAGAAAATTAAACTTCAGACAAATATTCTTAGTATATACAAATAAACTACTCCCAAATAATAGTCAATTAAGTTCTATGGTGGCCAACATGGTGAAAATCACGGCTTTTGAAAAATTAAAAAAAAAAAATTAGCCGGGCATGGTAGCATGTGCCTGTAATCCCAGCTACTTGAGAAGCTGAGACAGGAGAATCACTTGAACCCATGACACAGAGATTTCAGTGAGCCAAGATCGTGCCATTGCACTCCAGCCTGGGCAACAGAGTGAGACTTCATCTCAAAAAACAACCAAACACACAAACAAAAAACTGTCATAGACCAGGCGTGGTGGCTCAAGCCTGTAATCCTAGCACTTTGGGAGCCTGAGGTGGGTGGATCACCTGAGGTCAGGGGTTTGAGACCAACCTGGCCAACACAGTGAAACCCCCTCTCTACTAAAAATACAAAAATTAGCTGGGGGTGGTGGCACACACCTGTAATCCCCGATACTCGGGAAGCTGAGGCAGGAGAATCGCTTGAAACCAAGAGGAGGAGGTTACAGTGAGCTGAGATCGCGCCACTCCACTCCACTCCAGCCTGGGCAACAGAAGTGAGACTCCACCTCAAAACAAAACAAAAGAAAACAAACAAACAACAACAACAAAAAAACACAGTCATCATCTGACTCTAGGTTAGGTAGATTGTCATTGATAAAACGGGTGGGCCTGATTCCATCAGAGCAGAACTGGAGAAAATGAAATTCCGTGGTGATTCAGCAGCTTCGCCTCTCTCTGGGACCTCCAGCCTGCACTTATTGGTGGAGGATCTTATGGACACTGAATATTCCTAGACATCTCCAAAAACTGTCGTCCTCTACATCTCACGGAAAAGTGGCATGTCCATCTGTGGCTTTCAAGCCTGAATAACAGACAGAGAGAGACTCTAAAATACAATATTTATTCTAGAATGTGTATTGCAATTGAAATAGTTATGGGTGCATTCGGGTTGGTATAGGAAGATAAAGAATTAAAAAAAATGATAAGGACTACACAAGCCTTTTTGAGATAATTATCCTGGGCTACAAGGATCAATAATGGGGTGACATCAGTGTACATTTGAAAAGGCAGTTGCTGGGCAGATACACTCGGAAAAATAATTATTTTAAGGTTGTGTTGGCCTCTGTGCAAGGTTGTGGTTGTCCATAGTCCATTTATGATAGTTCTCGTTATCAGGAATATGTGTGTTAGAACTCTCCTTCATGCCCTTCCCCAGCTGTATTCATTAGGATTTTAACACAAGTGGCTCCATCTTGATTCTAAATAAATTTCACAAGCTCCTTTTAACACTACTTCTGAAGAAGGGTTAATTCCACATGCACATCCCATTTTGATCAAATAAGTTTATCCCCTTCACTATTAAGGGCCAATTGCGTTCCCAGATGAGTCTACACACAACACAGTGGAGGGTCCTGAGAAAATGGGGAGAGAAGGAAATCCCATCAGCCTCTCCCACGCGGCTGCAGGAGCCACAGCCTGAGCCCCACCTGAGCTCCAAGAAAATGCCTTGAGCCCTGGAATGTAGACCACGGGGACCATCTGTTTCTTATTCAGGAAGCAGGAAAAGCAAATGAAAAGGGAGAACAGAACAAACACTACAAAGAAAGAAAATGAGTTAGAATTAAAAGGGGCCCCAGATCAGTGCTGATTCCGATTAGCTTGCTTTAGTGTCAGGAGAAGGGTGAGACGTGAAACCTGTGAGGTTCTACGTGACACTGAGCCTGGCCCAGCCTCTGTATTGACTGTGATCAAACTTCCTAAAGACTGTTCTAGTCAGGGAATCTCCCTGAGGTTTCTGTCCTGGTTGTGATTGGAGAAGACTCACCAGCCACTGCTGAGTTTCCTCAGGACTCTGATCCTGGTGACCATGGTTGAGAACTCTTCACCTCTGTAAGCGTCCTGTGAGAATAGTCCTCATATTAAAATGATATTTTAAAAAATATGTAGAGATGACATTAGTAAGCACAGAATTCTAAACTTAGAGAGGTTCACTAGAGAAACCGTGAGGAGAAGATGAAGTCCCACATCCTGACAGGAAACAGCCTCCATCTGCACCTGCCTCCGGGGCTGACTCTGAACAGTGGGTCCTGAGCGCCCCCTGCAGCTGATTTCCCCCCAGCGTTCCTGCAGGGAGGTTTGTGTCTGGGCTCACACTGACCTCCCCTCACTGTGTCTCTCGCACAGTAATACACGGCCGTGTCCTCAGCTCTCAGGCTGTTCATTTGCAGATACAGCGAGTTCTTGGCGTTGTCTCTGGAGATGGTGAATCGACCCTTCACAGAGTCTGGGTAGTATATGTAACTACTACTACTACTAATACGTGAGACCCACTCCAGCCCCTTCCCTGGAGCCTGGCGGACCCAGCCCATGGCATAGTTGCTAAAGGTGAATCCAGAGGCTACACAGGAGAGTCTCAGGGACCCCCAGGCTGGACCAAGCCTCCCCCAGACTCCACCAGCTGCACCTCACACTGGACACCTGCAAACAAAAGAAACCCTGGTCAGAAACTGCCACACGTATCCACTGTTTCTCTCACTCTTATCCACTCACACTCAATTTTTCTATTTCTCCATGAATTATCTTTTAAAACAACAACAAGAAAAACCCAGCTCAGCCATGGCTCCATGGCGAGTCCTCTGTGTTCAGTGCTGATCACCAAATGAAAACACCAGAAAATCCCAGGGCTGGGGCTCCTCTCCCACAGCTGCAGGGTGAGGGCTGGGCTGGTTTTCATCAGCAGAGGGAGGGCTCTATTTGCATGTCTCCCACTATATAGCAAGCTCTGGGGTGAGAGGCCTGAGGAGAGAGTGGGGCTCACAGCATGTGAGAGTGTCCTGGGGGAGATTTGTGATATTGATAGCATTTGGAAATTGGTTTCTTATTGTCAGTTTGTTCTGTGATAAAACCTTAAAACCTATAAAAGTTATAATTTTGTAATTTCTATTTTAAAACAGTTGTATTGAGGTACAACAGATCTACATAAAATGCAAATATTTGAAGTTAGCACCAATCATCTTTTTTTTATATGCAGGGAAAACATGGTACGTAGTTTCAATGTTATTTCCATGTTACAGATGAAAAATTGCCAGCAAAAGCACAGATGGGTTGTACACTATCCCTAGGGTTGACATTTGGTCAGAGTGAGCCTGGGTATCTGGGCCTGTGCTTCTCACCACTGGACCTGACTTCTCCCTGAACCAAGTTCAGCATACAGGGAGTTGCACCTAGTGAGGTTTGCAGAACGCTTTTTCTGTAATAAGAACATGGCGTGAGGTGTATGCACTGTTGTGAAAACCTATCAAATGTAAAGAACACGTTTCCTACAGTTTTATTTTCTGAAGTGTCATACATTTCTCATGTTAGTGTCTTATCTTTCTATTAATCTTTATTGAACACATTATTCACTCATTTGCAATATGCTTATTGAAGCGTTATTGCTATGTAATAAATATTGCATAATGTGCACAATTTAATAAGCACTGAAGCCGAGCATGGTGGTGCATACATGTAGTGCCAGCTACATAGAGCAGAGGGAGGAGGATTGCTGGAGACCCAGGGTCTGAGGCAGCAGAGAGCTGTGATCTCACCACTGAGCTCCAGCCTGGATGACAAAGCAAGACCATGTCTCCAAAGGAAAAAAAAATGAAATTTCACACGTGCTCACCTGTGCATCCAAAATAGAAATCAAGTTAACAATGAATTACACTTAAATGCTTTGCTGTGTTCCTCTAATTCCTGTCTCCCAGTCATTTTCTCCTTCACTTATGAAGCTTAGTTTGGCTGCATATGAAATTCTGGGTTGAAAATTCTTTTCTTTAAGAATGTTCAATATTGGCCCCCACTCTCTTCTGGCTTGTAGGGTTTCTGCAGAGAGATGTGCTGATAGTTTGATGGGTTCACTTTGCGGTTAACCCGATCTTACTCTCTGGCTGCCCTTAACATTTTTTCATTCATTTCAACCTTGGTGAATCTGACGATTATGTGTCTTGTGGTTGCTCTTCTCGAGGAGTATCAATGTGGTGTTCTCTGTATTTCCAGAATTTGAATGTCGGCCTGTCTTGCTAGGTTGGGGAAGTTCTCCTGGATAATATCCTGAAGAGTGTTTTCCAACTTGGTTCAATTCTCCCCATCACTTTCAGGTACACCAATCAAACGAAGGTTTAGTCTTTTCACATAGTTCCATATTTATGGAGGCTTTGTTCATTCCTTTTCATTCTTTTTTCTCTAATCTTGTCTTCACACTTTATTTCGTTAGGTTGATCTTGAATCTCTGAAACCCTTTCTTCCACGTGATCGATTCGGCTATTGATACTTGTGTGTGCTTCACGAAGTTGTTGTGCTGTGTTTTACAGCTCCATCAAGTTATTTATGTTCTTGTCTAAACTGGTTATTCTAGTTAACAATTCATCTAACCATATTTCAAGGTTCTTAGCTTCCCTGCATTGGGTTTGAACATGCTCCTTCAGCTCAGAGGAGTTTTTTATTACCCACCTTCTGAAGCCTCCTTCTGTAAATTCATCAAACTCATTCTCCATCCAGTTTTGTTCCTGTTCTGAAGAGGAGTCAATAGGAAGTCAAACTGTCTCTGTTTGCAGATGACATGATTGTATATTTAGAAAACCCCATCGTCTCAGCCCCAAATTTCCTTATAAGCAACTTCAATGAAGTCACAGGATACAAAATCAATATTCAAAAATCACAAGCATTCCCATACACCAATAATTCCAATACAGCCACATCACGAGTGAACTCCCGTTCACAACTGCTACAAATAAAATACAATACTTAGGAATACAACCTACAAGGAATGTGAAGGACCTCTTCAAGGAGAACTACAAACCGCTGCCCAAGGAAATAAGAGAGAATACAAACAAATAGAAAAACATTTCATGGACATGGAAAGGAAGATTGAATGTTGTGAAAATGGGCACACTGCTCAAAGTAATTTATAGATTCAATGCTATCCCCATCAAGCTACCACTGACTTTTGTCTCATAATTAGAAAAAACTACTTTACACTTCATATGAAACCAAAAAAGAGCCTGTAAAGTGAATACAATCCTAAGCAAAATAAAAAAAAAAAGCTGGAGGCATTAGGGTTGATGAAAGCTCTTTAATTCTGATATTTCAACTTGAGACATATGAACTTCTATATCAATTGACTCATGCAAATCTCCGGAGAATAGTTACAAAATAACTCTCTAATTCATGAGTATTTCTCTAATACTAGGCTGACCTTACTCCCAACAATCTTATGGAAAGGTTGAAGAAGAAATAAATAGTGAATTCAATTTTTAAATTAAAATTATCAAAACTTTCTGGAACCCATGAACACACTTTGCCAAAGGTACTGCTACTAGTGTGTATGACCTCCCTCAAGGACACAGCCAAAATTACCCTATGACTTAATATCTGAAGGTCCATGGATGATTTGTTTTACCTCCCATATTAGACTTTGCTATGTTACATGCAGAACAACAAAGTATTTTAAGAGATTGATATTTGCGGTATTAGTCTGTTTTCACACTGCTAATAAAGACATACCTGAGACTGGGTGATTTATAGAGGAAAAAGTTTAATGGACGTACAGTTACACATGGCTTGGGAGGCCTCAACATCATGGCAGAAAACAAGAAGGAGCAAGTCGTATCTTACATGGAGATGGCAGCAGGCAAAGAGAGGGCAGGGAAACTCCCATTTTAAAAACCATCAGATCTTGTGAGAGTCATCCAGAATCACAAGAACAGCACAAGGAAGAACGGCCTCCATGATTCAATTACCTCCCAGTGGATTCCTCTCATGACACGTGGGAATTGTGGGAGATAAGTTCAAGATGAGATTTGAGAAGGGACACAGCCAAACTATATGATTCCGCCCCTGGCCCCTTTCAAATCTCATGTCCTTACATTTCAGAACCATTCATGACTTTCCAACAGCCCCCAAAGTCTTAATTCATTTGAGCCTTAACACAAAAGTCCACAGCCCAAGGTCTCATCTGAGATGAGGCAAGTACCTTCCATCTTTGAGCCTGTAAAATAAAAAACAAGCCAGCTACTTCCTAGATACATCGGAGGAGCTCGGGGCCTGCGGAGAGAACCAGGACCCACATCTTCCTTCACATGGGCGGGGGCCACTGAATTGGGGAGAACCAGGACCCACATCTTCCTTCACATGGGCAGGGGCCACTGAATCGGAGAGAACCGGGACCCACATCTTCCTTCACATGGGCGGGGGCCACTGAATGGCATTTCAGATAAAAAAAGGGTAACTTGAAAATCCTCAGTGAGTTGTTTGAGGATGATGGTGCTAATCTTGCTAGAGTGTGACACTCCTAGTGTTTGCATGCCCTTTCTACGGAATTGGGGAAAATCCACAGAACCCCGCTCTTCTGTCCTGTGGTGTTTGTTAGGGAAAAAGAACAATAGCTGCTGTCAAATACCTGGATCCCCTTCACTACCTGCAGGGAAAACCAACCAAAACCTGTGTCCTGTGGGCATTGGTGGAGTAAAAATTAAATAAAAATAATCATAATTTTAAAAAAGGCCAGACGTGGTGGCTCACACCTGTAATCTCAGCACTTTGGGAGGTCAAGGTGGCCAGATCACAAGGTCAGGAATTCGAGCCCAGCCTGGCCAACATGGTAAAACCTGTCTCTACTAAAATTACAAAAACTAGCCTGGCATGGTGGTGCGTGCCTGTAATTCCAGTTACTCAGGAGACTAAGGCAGGAGAATCACTTGAACCTGGGAGGTGGAGGTTGCAGTGAGCCAAGATGGTACCATTGTACTACAGCCTGGGCAATAGGGTGAGACGCCATCTCAAAAAAAAAAATTCATTTAAGTTCAAAGACAAATACTCTGTCAGACATATAGACACTGAGAAAATGTATTGCTAGCACAATCATCATTCAGTAGATGTTTTAGCCAATTTTCCAGATGAGTAGCCAAACGACATAGAATCTAAGCACAAATCTATCCAAATAGAAATGGTTAAAAATGGAAAAAATAATTGGAAATGTATTTTAATATTTGTGATTATTCTAATATATAACTATGTAAAGCAGTAATAAAAATGTAAACAATATTATATTTTATAGTATATATAAGACCAAACAGAGAAAACAAAATCAAGGAAGTAGAAGGAGGAGTTAGAAGTATATAGTTTTAATATCTCTGAACTACATATACAAATATCATTATCTGAGAATCTGATCATATAAAATTCTTATTGTAAATCTTGAGGTAACCAATAAAACATTAATTAAAAATAAATTAAGTCATAAATAAATTTACAGAAGATATAAACTTTACAATAATATGCCAAATTAAAACAATAATTAACAGGCCGGGCACAGTGGCTCATGCCTGTAATCCCAGCACTTTGGGAGACCAAGGTGAGTGGATCACCTGAAGTTGGGAGTTCGAGACTAGCCTGACAAAGACGGAAAAACCCCGTCTCTACTAAAAATATAGCTTTGAAAAGAAGGAAATTCTGGCTTTTGCAACAACACGGATGGGCCTGGAGGACATGATGCTAAGTGGAATAAGCCAGATGCAGAAAGACAAATGCTGCCTGATCTCATTTACATGTGGGATCTAAAACATCCAAGCTCTTGAATGCGGAGAGTAGACTAGTGGGTCCCAGGACCTGGGAGGAGAGGGAAATCGGATGTTGTTGGTCAAAGGAGACAGAATTTCAGTTGCACAGGGTGAATGAGGTCTGGAGAGCTAATGTACAGCAATGCTGCTATATTTAATATTGAATTGTAAACATGATTTTTGCTAAAAGGGAAGATCGTAGGTGTTCTCATCAGACACACACACACACACACACACACACACACAGAGTACATTTCTAAAATAATAAAATGGGCTGGGCACGGTGGCTCACACCTGTAATCCTAGCACTTTGGGAGGCCAAGGCCGACAGATCCCTTGAGGTCAGGAGTTCGAGACCAGCCTGGCCAACGTGACAAAACCCTGTCTCTACTAAAAGTACAGAAAAAAAATTAGCTGGGTGTGGTGGTGAGCACCTGTAAACCCAGCTACTTGTGAAGCTGAGGCAGGAGAATCGCTTGAACCCAGGAGTTGGAGGTTACAGTGAGCCAAGATGGCACCATTGCACTCCAGCCTAGACAACAAGAGAGAAACTACGTCTCAAAAATCAAACAACAAATGGTAGCTCTGTGAGAAGATGAATATACAGATTACCTTGAGATGATGAGCATTTCACAATGTGCATATGATATGGTTTGGTTCTGTGTCCTGGACCAAATCTCATGTTATATTATAATCCTCAGTCCTGGGGTGGGACCTGGTGGGAGATGAGTGGGTCATGGGGTGGGTCTTTCATGAGTGGTTCAGCACCAACTCCTGGTGCTGTTCTCACTACAGTGCGTGAATTCTCACAAGATACAGTTGTCTAACAGTGTGTAGTCCCCCCACACCCCGACCCACTTCCTGCGGCTCCTGCTCTGGCCACGTGATGCACCTGCCCCTCTCTGTCTCCTGCCATGATCCTAACTTTCCTGAGTCTCCCCGGAAGGAGAAGCCACTGCACTTCCTGTACAGCCTGCAGAACCGTGAGCCAATTAAACATATTTTGTTTCTCAAATCCCCTAGTCTCAGATATTTTTTATAGCAGTGTGAGAATGGACTAATACAACATCAAAACATCAAGTGGGGCACCTTAAACCTATACATTTTTAGAAATATTTTATTTCTACTTCAATAAAACTGAAAAAAATTAAACTTACCCATAATAAAGAAATACATACTTCCTATTTTCTCAATAAAAGGGAGACAATATAGATAGAAAAACTTACACTAAGGCGTTTGTAACAGATTTGTTCATAATATTCATAAACTGGAAACAAATTTAAAGTCCATCGACAAAAAATAGATCAATATATTGTCACGTATTTACTTAGTGGACTGTCTCAGATATAAAATCTCTGTCCTTCTTCTCTCTCTCCACATATGCATGAAGACTTTGAGGTTTCCTATCAGAGTCAGCCCATTAATTGAGTAAACGACACTATGTTGATCTAGAATTAACCTAAAAAAATGGCAAAGTAGTTCCTTACCAAAAAAAGGTCTATAATGTTTGATTCCATTTATACAAAGCTCAAAACAAAAAAAAATGGATCTATGGTATCAGAAATCAAAACATTTCCCCATGCAGGGTTTGACTGCAGGCACAGAGAAAGACACATGTTAGGAGTGTGGACTTGCTGTTTAGGCTATCTTAGGAGTTCAGGACAAGGGTATTCACATTTGCCAGAAGCTCTCCAGTGACACATTTCAGATCTATAAATTTTTTCTTACATGTAAATTTTGTCTCATAAAAACAAAAAATAAAAACGTGTAGAATAGTTTAAAATTCAGTAAAAATACAGCGAATATTAAAGCCGTATCCAAAATGTGAACATTATTATATGAATTAATAAAATGCATTTCAGTATACCTCCTAAAATTAAATCCCAGAAATAAGAAAAGATAACGGTAACACCAGAAACTTAGTAATTAAATAGCATACATTTCATAAAGAAGAAAAAATAGTCGAGACAGAGGCAACATGAAGTTTTTTCCAATCAAATGTCATTAAATTATTTATACAATATTTAATCTTTGTCAATAGTATAAATTGTTAATATTTTGTGTGGTATCACAACTGAGAACAACTTTCAAAGAGAAAAGGATATCTGAGAGCACGTGAACCAAATTGAATGTATTTTCAATGCTGGTCCAATGCTTACACCTTAAAGTTCTAATAATACCCTGGTTTTGAGTGCAGCTGTGGAAAAATTAATTTGAGGGGATAAATTAAAAGAATAATCTGTAATACACAGACATTGGCATTCCATGTCAGAAAAAAAAATTGAAAATGTGTAATACATATAAAGTTCTAAAAAGAAACCTTGAAACATAAGAAGCGTCTCATGTATAGTAGGCTGTAATATGTTTGTTGGGAAAATTATTACCTTTATGTTGTTTTGAAAAACTAAAGCAAAGCATAATGAAATTAAGTGTTTTGTGCTTATCTAGTACAACAGCATGTTGAGAAAACTGAACAGGACTGTAACCCTGAGGAGATGGCCTGATCCAAAGAGAGGCATCAGATTAAAAAATATATAATTAAAATTTCATTGAAAATTGAGAAATTTTTGTCGTACCTCATATATTTATGGGGTACAAAGCTATGTTATGATTTATGAATGCAATAAAGAATAATTGAATCAAGCTAATTGACATATATATTACATAAAATTCTCAAATCCTTATCATTTTTTTGGTGACAAGAACATTTGAAATTTGTTCTTGGCTATTTTAAAATGACCAATACCCTATGTTTAAGCTTACAAATAGACATCGATTTATGTAAACCTTAGATAATAATTGAAATTAATTTTGGATTACTCTAATTTATACTTAGTTCATCATTAATTTTAATTCTTTAGGACATGTTTCAGAATTATTTTACTATAATGTTAAACAAAAATGACTACACATGTATGCGTAGGTTTGTGTATTTACATATGTTTATAGATGTAAATTAATGTCACCATAGCTATGTAGTTGCTGATATCAACAGACGTTAATAAAACTCTAGAGGAATAAGTGCAAATTATTAGGAAGAATTATTTCTTGAGGTTGTGTATTAAAAAAAAACCCTACATATAAATGTAAAAATTACAAAAACATAAATATCAATAAAAAACACTTGATAAATAACCATAATAAAAATATCGCAACCTTATAAGGCTCCAGAGTCCTGCAAAAACAAACCCGCCTCTTGCAGCTGAGACAGGAAATCAGTCCTTCCCCTGCACCTGTCCCGTCCTCAGTGGGTTCAGACCGCCCTCTGGTGGCCCCGCGCGCCCCTGCAGGGAGGTTTGTGTCTGGGCTCACACTGACCTCCCCTCACTGTGTCTCTAGTACAGTAATACACGGCTGTGTCCTCGGTTTTCAGGCTGTTCATTTGCAGATACAGTGTGTTCTTTGAATCATCTCTTGAGATGGTGAATCTGCCTTTCACAGATGCAGCGTAGTCTGTAGTCCCACCATCAGCCTTGTTTTTAATACGGCTAACCCACTCCAGCCCCTTCCCTGGAGCCTGGCGGACCCAGCTCATCCAGTAGTCACTGAAGGTGAATCCAGAGGCTGCACAGGAGAGTTTCAGGGACCCCCCAGGCTGGACCAAGCCTCCCCCAGACTCCACCAGCTGCACCTCACACTGGACACCTGCAAACACAGAGACACTCTGGTCAGAAACTGCCACACAAATCCACTGTTTCTCTCACTCACGTCCACTCACACTCAGTATCTCTAGTTCCCTATAGTTCACCTTTTAAAATAGCAACAAGGAAAACCCATGGCAGCCCAAACTCCATGGTGAGTCCTCTGTGTTCAGTGCTGATCACCGAATAGAAACACCTGGGAATTCTGGGGCTGGGCTCCGCTCTCAGAGCTGCAGGGTCAGGGCTGGGCTGGTTTTCATCAGCAGAGGGCGGGCCCTATTTGCATATCTCCTACTATGTAGCAAGCTGTGGGGTGGGACAGCTGAGGAGAGGGCAGTGCCCAGAGCAGATGAGAGTGTCCTGTAAGCATGGGAAGTAATCCTGTCAGGAAAATGTAACTTCAGATTATGTGATTGTGCCTTGATAATCATTTAGCAATCATCATCTTATTTTATTTTTACATATTTGCAGAATATATTTAATTGAAGTGTCGATGTTACACTTTAAAGAAGATAAATTACGTACAGAACAGAGCAGTTGTGCAATGTGTTGAATATCACACATCTGGACAGTGTCAGCCCTATTATCTCTGCCTGTGCCTCTAAACACTGGAGGAGACTGCCCCCCTGAGTCAGCTCCAGGGCAATGTGGGACATGCCTAGTGAGGTTTTCAGGCTGTCTCTCCTGTCATAACAACTGTATGTGATTTTGCTTCCCTAAGGTTTGAGGCGGTGCCCGGTGGTTGTATCATGGGTGCGGATTTATGAATAATGGTTAGCACCGTCCCCTTGCTATGAAGGTAAATGAGTTCTCATGAGATTTGGTTGTTTAACAGTGTGTGGGAACCTCCACCCTCTCTCTTTCTTTGCTCCTGCTCCCACCATACCCACCATATAAATTACTGTCAGCTCACCCTTTGCCTTTTGCTAACATTGTAACTTTCCTGAGGCCTCCCCAGAAGCTGAAGAGATTCTATCGTCATGCTTCCCGTACAGCCGGCAGAATCATGAGTAAATTAAACCTATTTTCTATACGAATTACTCAGTTTCAGGTATTTCTTGCAATGCGAGAACACACTAATAAAGCGGACATCTCCGTCATTTCACCAGGGTCCCTTGCAGTCTGCAACCACCCAGCTAAGGAGAGGGATGGTCCAGTCTCCATGACTGACACCGCCAAGGTGCTGCCTCAGGCCCAGATGGTTTGTGATGGATGTCACTTTACTAATCTTGAGTTCAGGGACTATAATGCCCTCCTCCCTCATGCCTCACAGATGGAGAAGCCACCCTGTGATTAACTCTCTCTTCTTTGGTCTGAACCCATTTCTAAGTGAGAGCCATTCTGCAGTGGTGGAATCCCACATTGGTGTGTGCTTCCTTATTTCAGGTGGGAAATGTCTGGAGCTCGCCTCTGCTGGTGCAGGTGGCCCATTTTTACCTTGGTGGTAGCCACCAGATGTGTAGAGAGGACGGGAACCCCCATGGACTTAGCCCAAACTTCATCCTCCTCCCCCTGGAGCTCTTCATGGGAACTGGGTCTTAGGGTCCCATGACGATTTAGTCATCATAGCCCTAACTAATTCGTGTGATGGCCAGAAATCCTTGAAATGTGCTGCTCCGCAAGCCGCGGTCCCCAGTTTGCCATTCTGCTTCCACAGGCAGGACAGAAAGGTCTCCGATTAGTCTGAGCTAGTCTGGCATGTTTTTCTAGGAGTAGCTCTTCTTGGGACTGACACACTGTAGCCTACACAGTGAGCACTGTCTCAGTGGCTGCTCAGAGTGGAGTCAGGAGGAACCACCCACCTGAAAATGCCACAGCTTGGGCATCTGACTTTCACTTTGTAAGATGCACCCACTGAAGCGGTTCTTCCAGAACCTTTGGCATTGTGGCGGTATCCCCATACTCACGCACTGGGTCCCATCCATCATGGATAGCAGCTGTTGAGCCCCACGTAGAAATTAACAGCCTGCCCAGGGTTTCTGCAGGGGTCTCCTCTTTTTAGATTCCACTGTCTGGGTGCTCATGAGATTTTTTCTGGACCTTTTGCCAGGTTGACTGGATGTCATGCCAGACCAATATTGACACCAATAGGACTGCCATCATGTACAACAGGCCAAACCAGTGAACAAGACAGAGAGTTTGTTGAGGGCTTTCATATAGGGTGGTTCAGGAACAGCAGGCTGGACAGGAAAACTACAACCATTTGACAAAAGTATGCAGCTTATGTAGTAATGTTTACTTAACACCCTCCACCTAGCAACTTCCATTTAACCCAAAACAAAGAGCCTCAATCACCCCTAAATCCTGTGTTCCAAGTGATAGGTCAGGGGTTTGGATGTTATTCATAGATAAAAAATGAGTCTCTGGGTCCGCCACTCCTGGATTCCTTAGCTTGGAACTTGAAACATACATTTCTTTTTTCTTTTCTGATTATTCTGGCACGTTCAGTAATATGTCGAATAGGAGTGGTGAAAGTGTGCATTCTTATTCACGTTCTTCAGGAATATTTTTGCAACTTTTTCTCATTCTGTATGAAGTTGGTTTGTTGTATCTGGCTTTTTCCCCAGTTAAAATCATTATTTCTTCACTACCAAGTCCAGCACATTGAATAAATCAGTTGCATAGGTTTTTACACAATTTAAGAAGATCCCAGTTCTATTGGTTTCCTTAAGAGTTTTTGTTGGCTGCGGTATATGGCTTTTATTAGTTTGAGGTAGGTTTCTTTGATGCTAACTCTGTTAAGGGATTTTTCATGAAGGGATATTGAATTTATTGAATGACTTTTTTTGCATCCATTGAGATGGTCTTTTTTGTTTTTAATTATGTTATATATTGAATCATATTTATCAATGTGTTTATTTTAGACAATCTTTGCATCCCCAGAATAAAACCCAATTGGTCACGATGTACTGTGTTTTTATTGTGCTGTTGATTTCAGTTAGCTGGTATTTTGTTTACTATTTTGTATCTACATTCATTAGGGACAACTCTCTGTAGCTTTTCGTTGTTGTGATTGTATCCTTGCCTGATTTTGGTATCAAGTGATATGAGTTTTTGTAGACCAGGCTGGGAAAGAATCTCTTCTCTTTAATCTTTTGGAAAAGTTCCAGTAAGAATGGTACATCTAGTAAAATTAGACTGTGAATTTATCTGGTTCAAAAGGGTTGGGAGATTTTCAATTTCTGATTCAGTCTTATTACTCATATTGGTCTACTTAGGACTTCTATTCCTTCCTGGTTCAATTTTGGGGGGTAGTTGAATACTTCCAGAAATTTATTGATTTCCTCTAGATTTTCTAGTTTATGAGCATAGAGATATTCAGTATGTTTTGATAATCTTTTGTATTTCTGGGGAGTCAGTTGTAATACCACCTTTATCATTTCTGTTTTTGCTTATTTGAATCTTCTGTCCTTTTTTTTGTTGTTGACCTAGTTAGTGCTCTATCAATAGTGTTCATGTTTTAAAATAACCACATTTTGTTTTGTTGATTCCTTATATTTTGCTTTTTTGTTTCAACCTTTTTAAATTCTGCTATGATCTTTATTTATTTTCTTCTTCTAGCTCTGGGGTTGGTTTGTTCTAATTTATCTAGTTACTTGAAGTAAATGAATAGATTGCTAGTTTGTAATATTTCTATTTTTTAGTAGGCATTTAGAACTATAAGCTTCTCTCTTAGTACTGCTTTTGCTATATCCCAGGGATTTGTTATGCTGTGTCTTCATTTTTCTTTGTATTTGTAAAAATTAATATCTTAATTTTATTGGTGAGCCAATGATTGGTCAAAATTGTGTTGTTTAATTGCCTCATTTTTTATAGTTTCAACAGTTTTTTTTCTGATTGATTGTTTAGATTTTTTCCATTACTGTGCAATAAAGAACTAACATCTAGAATCTAAGAACACAAACAACTCAGAAAGAACAACAAATAATAAATTACACCATTAAAAAGTGGGCAAAAGACATCAACAAATATTTTGCGAAGAAGACATTCAAATGGCCAACAAGCATATGAAAATAAAAAGCTGAACAACACAATCATCAGATAAATGAATATTAAAACAACAGTGAGACACAACTTTACACTAGTCAGAATGCCTATTATTATAAAGTCAAAAAGTTATAGCTGTTGATGAGAATTCAGAGAAAAACATTTATACATTGTTGTTGATAATGTAAGTTAGTGCAACCTATTTGGAAAAAAAATTGTAAAGGCTTCTCAAGCAACTAAAATAGCTCTGTCATTCAATCAGCAATCCCACTCCATGATATGTACTCTGGAAAATAAATCATTGTGTCAAAAAATGCCTGCACTCATATGTTTATTGCAGCACTATTTACAATAACAAAGATATAGAGTTAACCTAAGTGTCTCGCAATGGATAATTGGATAAAGAGAATGTGATGTATATACATAATGAAAAATAATTTAGTCATAAAAAAGCATGCAATTATGTCTTTGACAGCAATATGGATGGAACTGGAGGTCACTGTCTGACGTCTAACAACTCACAAACAGAAAGCCGAATATGGTTGTTTCTCACTTATAAGTAGGAGCTAAATAATGGGTACACATAGACACAGAGAGTAGAATAATAGACATGGGTGGTTCATAAGGTTTGGAGAATGAGATCACTAATCACTTAATGGTTCCAAGGTACTATATCTGGTGAGCTTACTTTAAAAACTCGGACTTCATCACTATGCAATATATTTATGTGACATAAACGTACTTGTACCCCACGTAACTATTAAAAACTTAAAAGGGCTAAAAACCCACAAAAAATTGGGATACGTCAAAAAGATGAAGGAGGCAACTGGAAAAAGCTCCCAATTTCCAAAGAGCTGAAAAAAATTGAATAATAAAATAAATAATATAGAATTAGATTTTGACCAAAGTATTGAATATTTATAAAAACATACTGTTATTAATAAATGAATAAATAAAATACATGAGAGAAGAAGGATGTTTAAAACAGTACAATTACACAAAATTTTGTTGACATTTCTGCATTCAAAGTGTTGGAGTTTAACCTGCATCTGTGGATTATGGCATAGGCTTTGGCACATGAGAACAATCCTTGCTCACTTTAAACTTCAGAAACTTTAGATATAATACCAAAACATGATAGAAAAAGTAGAGAATTTCACAGGGCCAACATTTTGTTAAATGATGTGAAAAACACTCTAATGTAGTAGTGTAGAGATAAGTCTCAGAGTCAGTAATTCTTTGCCAAGGCCAATGCAGAGAAGAGTATTCCCAGGTTGTCTTCCTAGATTTTTGTAGTTTGAAGTCTTAGTTAAAGCTATAATCCATTTTGAGTTATTTTTCTTTTTCATATGGTGATAGGAGTCAAGTTCCCATCTTCTGCATATGGCTAGCAAGTTATCCCAGCACCGTGTATTGACTAGGTTGTCCTTTCCCCATTGCTTGTTTACTTTTTTGGGGTTGTCAAAAACAGAGGGTTGTAGGTGTGCAGTTTTATTTCTGAGTTTTCTATTCTATTTCCTGGGTCTATGTGTTTATTTCTGTACCAGTACCAAAGAGTTTTTGTTACTGTGGCTTTACAGTAGAGTTTAAAGTCGAATAGTGTGATGTCTCTGGCATTGTTCTTTTGGCTTAGGATTACTTTGGCTGTTTTGGCTCTTTTTGGTTACATAAAAAATTTAGAATAGTTTTCTTATATTTCTCTGAAGAATAAAACTGGTATATTGATAGTAATAGCAACTGAATCTGTAAAATTTGAAGGGCAATATTGCCATTTTTGTAATATTATTTCTTCCAATCCCTTAGCATGGAATGTTTTTTCCATTTATTTGTTTCCTCTCTGATTTCTTTCTGCAGTGTTTTGTAGCTTTCGTAGAGATCTTTCACCTCTCTTGTTAGCTGTATTACTAGATATTTATTTTTTATAGATATTGTAAGTGGGATTGTGTCCTTTATTTTGAACTCAGCCTGGATGTCATTGGTGTATAAAAAAGCTACTGATTTTTGTATATTTATTCTGTATCCTGAAACATTACTAAAGTTGTTTATCAAGTCTAGGATTCTTTTGGCAGAGTCTATAGAATTTTCTATGCATAGACTCCTATCAACAGCAAAAAGAGATAGTTTGAATTCTTGTTTACTTGTGTGGATGCCTTTTATTTCTTTCTCTTGTCTGATTTCTGTGGCTAGAATATCCAGTACAATGTTGAATAGGAGTGGTGAGAGTGGGTATCCTTGTTTTGTTCCAGTTACGAAGGGGAATGAATTGAGCTTTTGTTGATTCAATATGATTTTAGCTGTGGGTTTGTCATACATGCTTTTATCATCTTAAGGTACGTTTCTTTGCTGTCTAGTCTGTTGAGGGTTTTTATCCTAAAGCGAGTTGAATCTTATCAAAATGTTCTCTGGATCGATTGAGATAATCATATAGTTTTTGCTTATGATTCTGCTTATGTAATGACTCACCTTTATTGATTTGTGTGTGTTGAACTAGCCTTGCATGAAAGGAGTAACACCTACTTGATCATAACGTATTAACTTTTTAATATGCTGCTATATTCAATTCCCTGGTATTTTCTTGAAGATTTTTAGGTCTATCATCAAGAATATTGGTTTAAAATTTTCCTCTTTTGTGTGTCTTTGCCAAATTTTGTGTTCCAAGAAGACACAATAAGAAAAAGATAGATTTTTAACAAATGCTGTAAAAACTGGGCATCCATATGCAGAAAAAAAATGAGACCTTATCTCACATCATATACAAAAATCACCTAAAAATGTACTCAAGGCTTGAATATAATACGATATCTAAAATTGTAAACTCATAGAAGAAAATAGGGAAAAAAAGAAGCTTCTTGGAATTAATCTGGAAAATGATTTATTTAGATTTGACACAAAAATCACAGGAAAATAAATTATGTGCAACTATATATCTGACAACAGGTTCTATCTAAATGTATAAAAAACCCATACAATAGCAAAAAATACAAATAACCTGATTTTTAAGAGGGCAAAAATTGTGCATAGACATTGTATTCAAGGTAAGACATACACATGGCCAGCAGGACATGGAAAGGTGCTCCACACTGCTAATCATCAGGGGAATCCATATCAACCATGACTAATATCACAAACACAAAAGATAACAAAATGCTGACAGTAAACTGGGGAAAAGGGAATTATTCAGTGGTGTGGTAGTAAGGGTTATTTTATAAATTAAAAATAAATCTATTATGTGATCTGGTGATCCCACTTCTGGCTATATATTCAAAGGAAATAAAATCAGTAAGTAAAAAATATGTTTATTACAAGATTATTCATAATGGCCTAGAATTTTTTTTAAAGTTAATGACCATAGGTAAATGGGTGTATAAAGGAAATGTATACACATACAGTGGAATATTATGTGACCTCTAACAATAAGGAAACTATGACATTTCTAACAACATGGATGGGACTGGAGAACATTATGCTAAGTGGAATAAGCCAGACACAGAAAGACAAATGCTGCATTACCTCATTTATATGGGGAATCTAAAATATTCAAATTCTTAGAAGCAGAGGGTAGAAAAGTGGTTACCAGGGCTGGGAGGAGTGGAAATAGAGTGATGCTTGTCAAGGGCATAAAGTTTCAGTTGTGCAGGTTGAATGGGTTCTGGAGGTCTAATGTAAAGCAATGGGACTATAGCTATCGACACTGTATTGCAAACTTGATCTCTGGTAAAGGGATAGATCTCAGGTGCTCTCACACACACATAATAAATTAAAGGAAGAAAATGGTAACTGTGAGGTAATAGATATGATAATTCCTTGGTCATAGTGAAAATTTCACAATTTATATCAAAACATCAAGTGGTGCACTTTAAATATTTACAATTTTTATTGTCAATTATGGTTCCATAAAGCTGAACAAATTAACCTTACTTTTATGATGAAGGAATGCATACTTCCACATATTTTCTCAATAAAAATTAGAAAATATAGATAGAAAAACAAAAAATATTTATAGCAGCTTTTGTTTATGATGTTACTAAACTGGAAACAAATTCAAAGTCCATCGACAGAAAAATTGATCGGCTTATTGTCATTTATTGCTTAATGGACACACTCAAGTATAAAATTTCTCTCTCCCTGTCTCTCTTTCTCCGCATATATCAAAACTTTGAGATTTTATATCAGAGGCTACTGGGGGAAGTTCAGCCCCCGATATTTCAACGTGCACCCTTTTCTATTTTCCCTAAGTGTCGGCTGGTCTGAGAAATAAAGGGAAAGAGTAGGAAGAGAGAAATTTTTAAAGCTGGGTTTCCGGGGGAGACAGCACATGTCGGCAGGTTCCATGGTGTCCCACAAGCCGCAAAACCAGCAAGTTTTTATTAGCAGTTTTCAGAGGGGAGCGAGTGCACGGATAGGGTGTGGGTCACAGAGATCACACGCTTCAAGAGTGACAAAAGATCACAAGGCAGAAGGTCAGGGTGAAACTAGAATCACCAATGAACTTCCAAGTCCCGCTGCGCATGCACTGTCAGGAGTCAAGAGCAGAGAACCGTTCTGACTAGAATTCGCCAGGCTGGAATTTCCTAATTCCAGCAAGCCTGGGGGAGCTGCAGGAGACTAGGGCATGTTTCATCCCTATCTACATCTGCATAAGGCAGACACCCCCAGGGCGGCCATTTCAGACGCCTCCCCTGGGAATGCATTATTTTCCCAGGGCTGTTAATTATTAATTTTCCTTACTGGGGAAAGAATTCAGTGATACTTCTCTTACCCGTTTTCAGTAATAAGAGAAATACGGCTCTGTCCTGCGCAGCCCATAGGCAGCTGGACTTTAAGGTTATCTCCCTTGTTCCCTGAACATCACTGTTATCCTATTCTTTTTTCAAGATGCCAAGATTTCATATTGTTTAAACAATTTGTGCAGCTAACACAATCATCACAGGGTCCTGAGGCGACATTCATCCTCAGCTTACCAAGATGACAGGAATAAGAGATTAAAGACAGGCATAGGAGATCACAAGCGTATTGATTGGGGAAGTGATAAAATGTCCATGAAATCTTCACAATTTATGTTCAGAGATTGCAGTAAAGACAGGCATAAGAAATTATAAAAGTGTTAATTTGGGGAACTAATAAACGTCCATGAAATCTTCACAATTTATGTTCTTCTGCCATGGCTTCAGCTGGTCCCTCCATTTGGGGTCCCTGACTTCCTGCAACAAGAGGCAGTCCATTAAGTGAATAAATGACAATATGCTGATGTAATTTTACCTATGAAATAGCATAAACGTCAAAAATAACAAAAGTAGCCCCTTATCAGAAAAAGGGGTCTATAATTTTGAGTCCATTTATATGAAAATCAAAACATGAACAATGAATCTACAGTGGCAGAAATCAAGACACTGAGTTAAATGTGGCGCTGACTGGAGGCTCAGAGAAGCTCATTTGTGCTGGGGATGCTGAGTTAAATGTGGGGCTGACTGGAGGCTCAGAGAAGCTCATTTGTGCTGGGGATGGGCCTCTTCTTCATCCGACCTTGGCTGTTGGGGACAAGTGTGTTTACATTTGCCAGAAATCCTGTAATGGTACATTGCAGATCTATACATTATTACTTATATTGAAATTACATCTCATAAAAATAAAAAATTTAAAAATATTGTATAAGAAATCGTTTAAAATTCAGTAAATAATGCAAAAAAATAAAATCAAACTCAAAATGTGAACAATATAATATGAATTAATAAAAAATATTCAATAATACCTGCTAGAATTAAATCCCAGAAGTCAGAAAGATAAGGGTGACATCTGATAATAATAAGTTAATAAACATGCATTTCATAGAGAGGGGCCGATCCATCAAATCTCTCTGGCTTGAGAACACTTCATCTACTATGTCCACACAGCAATGAAGGGGGCAAGGTAGCCGGGTTTAGGGTATTTACAGTCTCTAATGTTATGCAGGGATTTTCACATAAGAGCTCTTGATATCAAATCATTCTCCGATTTGATAACCATTGGTGCCCCCTTTTGTCCATTAAAGTTATAACCGAGTATGGTACCTGGATTATCAGTTGCTGTCCCAAAGTCAGTTTATTAGCTTCCTGTGCCAGTGAAGCAGTAGCAGCTAATGCCTTAAACAAAGGGGCCATGCGTGTGCCACAGTATCTAATTGCCTGGATAAATATGCCACTGGGTGGTGCCATGACCCTATGACTTAAGTTAGGACCCCTATGACCATTCCTTTCCACTCATGGACATATAAAAAGAAAGGCTTAGTTAGATCTGGCAACCCTAAAGCTGGAGCTTGAGTCAAGGCTCCTTTGATTTATTTAAAGGCCTTTTCCTGGTTGGCCTCCCAGAGGAGGGGCTCCTTCTCTCCCCACTTTGTGGCTTCATACAATGGCTTAGCCATGAGTGAGAAATATGGGATCCAGATGCAGCAGAACCCAGCTGCCTTTAGTAACTCTCCTATTTGTCGCCAGGTGGTTGGAGTGGGAAGCACACAAAAGCTTGCTTTCATTCACTACCGAGCAATCTTTTCCCTTGGCCTAAATACTGGACACTTTCAGAGCAGATTTGATCCTTTTTCCCTAACACTTTATATCCCGTCTTCCATAACAGGTGCAGGAGGTCTTGGGTCCCCTGAAAGCAGTCCTCACAGGTTGGGGCTGCTAGAAGAAGACAATCAATGCACTGGAGCAGTCACTGCTTGGTGGTGTGCAGGCGCTAAGGTCTGAGGCCAGTGCCTCTTCGAAGATTGTGGGAGAGTCTTAAATCCCTGTGGCAGTCTTGTTCAAGTATACTGTGATTCGCCCCATTGCAAAGAAAAAATAGGCTGACTAATCGGTGCCAGCTGGAGACAGAAAAAATGCATCCTTCAAATCTAGGACTGTAAACCAAGTGGTACTCACTGGAATATGTCCCATTAAAGTATACAGGTTTGGCAGCACTGGGTGGATGGTCACTGTGGCCTGGTTTACTGCACACAAGTCCTGCACTGGCCTGTATCTCCAGACGGCTTCCACACTGGCAAGAGAGGGGTGTTCCATAGTAACTGGCATTTGACTACGGTTCCTCACCTGTGAAGCCGCTCGAAGCGCTTGTGGACTCCCCGTATAGCCTCAGGGAGTAGCGGGTACTGACGGACACGAACCAGAGTTGCTCCCGGTTTTAACTCCACTACAACTGGTGCCTGATTTACTGCCAGTCCAGGCAGGTTACTTTCAGCCCAAACGCCAGGAATTGTAGTAGGCAGCCCACGTATTTCAGCCCAAACTCCAGGAACTGTAGTAGGCAGCCCACGTATTTCAGCCCAAACGCCAGGAACTGTAGTAGGCAGCCCACGCCTTTAATGTACTCCTGCTTCCGGAGACTTTCTTGCATATAGTCTCCATTCCTCAGCCCGTGGGACAGTAAGGGTTAACACCATAGCCTCTGGGTGAGCTAGATTTAAAGTTACATCCCCTTGTGGCCCAAATGTAATCTGTGCCTGCAGTTTTTGAAATAGGTCTCTTTCCAGCAAAGGAACTGGACAATTTGGGAGGTATAGGAATTCATGTTGGACTCCGCGTCCTCCTATAACACACCTCTTTGACTGACAGAAAGGCCTCTTCTCTGAGACTCCAGTGGCTCCTACAATAGTTGCACAGTTCTTGGATAGTGGCCCTATAGGTCGGGTCACTACTGAGTGCTCAGCCCCAGTATCTACCACAAAGTTCACTAGTTGGCCCCCACTTCTAATCTGAACATAGGTTCTTGGGGGCCCAAAGAGAAAGAGCCCGGTTGTCCTAGTCCTCATATCCTTCAGCCCTGGCCAGTCCGATCAGACTGGTGTCTGGTTCCTCCTGGGTGTGACAGCCTCCTGCTGGTGGCCTTCCCATACCACAGCCCTGACCATTCTTGTTATCATTCTCTGGACACTCGTTCTTCCAGTTTCCTTTCCTTTTGCACCGTGCACATTGATCTCTTTCTAGTCTCAGCTGACTCTCAAATCCCCAACCAGTCTGGCCTCTTCCATGCCCTCATCCATACCCGCATCCCCTTGCAAAACCAGCTTCCCTTCCTGTAAGGGCAGCTGCCAGTAAATCAGCCTTCTCCTTAAGCCTTCAAGCAGCCTTCCTCTTTGCCTCCTGATCTCTGTTAATGTACACCTTGGTGGCTACCTCAATAAGCTGAGTAGCATTCATACCCGCAAAACCTTCCATCTTCTGAAAATTTTGCCTGATATCACCCTGGGCCTGACCTACAAATGACATATTTACCATAGCTGATTCTCAGTAGTCTCAGGGTTGAACAGGATGTACAGCCGATATGCCTCACAAAGTCTCTCATACAACTGGCTTGGGCTGTCATCTGCTCCCTGGAGCACCTCCGAGATTTTTCCCATATTAACTGCTTTTCTCCCACCATCCTTCAGCCCATGAAAGATTGCCTCTCAGTACCACTGCAGGTGCTGCAACTGGGTTGCATCATTTGGGTCCCAATTGGGGTCTGTTTTAGGGAACTGACCCTGTGCCTATGCCTGGGCATTAACTGTGTCTGCAGGTGCATTAGTTTTAGCCACTGGAGGGCTGCCTGTGTCACTCTGCCATTCCTCCATGTTAAACAGGGTCAAATATGCATATGCCTGGGCATTAACTGTGTCTGCAGGTGCATTAGTTTTAGCCACTGGAGGGCTGCCTGTGTCAATCTCTGCCACTCCTCCATGTTAAACAGGGTCAAATATGCTTATGCCTGGGCATTAACTGTGTCTGCAGGTGCATTAGTTTTAGCCACTGGAAGGCTGCCTATGTCACTCTCTGCCATTCCTCCATGTTAAACAGGGTCAAATGTGCATACGCCTGGGTATTAACTGTGTCTGCAGGTGCATTAGGTTTAGCCACTGGAAGGCTGCCTATGTCACTCTCTGCCATTCCTCCACATTAAACAGGGTCAAAAGAAGCTGTTTTCAATCTGGTCATGTTGGATTGCGTGTCTGAAAAATGGACTGCATCAAGTCTATGAGAGCCTGTGGCTTCTCCATGTAGGAGGGAATATGATGCGTCCACTTTAGGAGGTCAGTGGTTGAAAAGGGCTGGTAAACGAAAGTTCACTCTCCCTTCTGGATGTGGCCATGCTCGTCATAATAGACAGGTCCCCTCGTCTCTCTGAGACGCATTTGCAGGACTCGGGTGCGGCCAGACCTGAGATGGCCTGCCTGACTTCCTGGCCTTTCCACTGTAACTTCCTGCAGCTCCAATTCCTCCTTCTTAGGTGAGGCTGGGGGTGTATATATACCCTCCCGGATTTAACTCCCCATGGACAGCTGGGGCTGCTGGCCTCACAGCTGAACCTGCAGCGGGAGCAGTTGGTCTCCGCAAAGTGGGCTGGATTGGAACATAAGGAGGAGGAGGAAATTCTGTTTCCTCCTGAGGTGGCTGCAGAACTGGTTTATCTTGGCTTTCCTGTGACTTTCCCTTTTTCTCTGCAGCTGCCAGCCTGGCTGATTTTACTTTCATTTTGTCTTCGGCTGCTCAGGCCACAAGCGTCTTACAATATGCTGCTGGGGGGTGCAACCACGCTGGTCAGTTTTGTATAATATTGAGCCATGAATCGATATAGGGAAACTGATCTGGGTTCCCTGGCTGTCCTCCCACCGCAGTCACCACCCTGAACACCCGGCCAGTCACCTCCCTGTCTACACAGTACCCTCGGCCGGCCAGCCCACCCTAAAGAAGGCCATTCGGATTCACAGAGTTTTCAACCTTTGGGGGTCAGCCTAATTCCATAATCCCCTGCAAAACCTTCCTTACAATTCTTTAACATGCATTCCGGGGGAGTGGGTTTCAACGATTTTCCTCCCATTTCCTCCCTCTACGACGCACTCTCCCTCCGACCTTCGGACCGACCAGCCCGTCTCCTATGACAGGAGCTGTCGGAGGCCGCCTGGCGAGGACAGTCCCTTATTCCCACACGGCCCCTCCTGGAACCGTCTCCCTCCCGCCCTCTCACGCGCTTCCCTCCCGCGGTTCCCTTTCCTGACCGCCCCGGCGAGCCTGTCCCCTGTGCCGTGCGGTGTGTTGTGCTTTATCCGAACGCGCGAACCCCTCTCGCCGCCGCAGCCTCCCCGGGTGGGACTAGACGGGCCTCCCGGCAGGTGATCATCCTCCCCTCCGTCCTCCCGGGACGGGTCCCGCCTGGGCCCCCAAACCTGCCCGCGGTGCAGCAGCGCCGCCTCTGGGATCATCCCGCGGCCCTTTCCAGGCACCGGGAGAGCCGGTCTCCCCTCCGGGCCGAAGTTCTCCCCGAGGCCGCCTGGGGTCGCCGATCGCCGCAACCTGGAGCCCCGGACCCTCGGGCAAAGGAGACAATCCGTCCTCCTCCGCCGCCTCCTCCGGGCTGCCGGCTCGCGAGAAACGTTGCGGAACATCCGGAGGGCGAGGGAGACCTCGGGGTCCAGCAGGAGGATCTTCGCTGAACGCACCCCGTCCCGGGGACTCGGCGTCCAAAATACTGGGCCGCGAACAGAGACAAGGTTTTGCTTATACACCTGCTCCTAAGTGGCACGAAGGCGCATGTACGGAGGCAGGACAAAGGCCGTCAGCCAAAGCCAGGCTTGTAACTCAGGTTTAGCGCGCTCCCTACTCTGCAGCCCGGATGGTCCTTATCTGCTCGGTTCAAAGGAGTCTCACAAAGACTCATCCTGCCACCCCCACCATGGCATCTAGCTGGCTGCAAGCCAGCCCTGCTCAGCCTATACTGCTTAGATGAAGAAGCAGGAGCCTGCAATCATTAACTATAGAAAAACAGAAACTCCTAAAACCTACAGAGCAAGAGGCAAGGTATAGTTTGCACAGCAGAGGGGATGAGATTCGACAGGGAAGGTCACTTACACTAAAGCAGAGGTAGGAAAACTTCCCTCTTTTCACCCTTATGTTGAGGGAGAGTCTTCAGCGCCCATTTCCCTGAGCTCTGGCCCTTAGAAAACGTTATTGAAACTTTGCCTGTTGCTGCCTTTGACATGAGTCAGCCTAACACAGGCAGCTTGTTTCTTTCTCTTTTTTAATTTATATTTTCTTTCTTTAATTTTTTCTTTTTTCTCACCTCAACATTAGGTTGACAACTTGTGCTCTTTCCGGCTTTTTCATGTAGGCAGTAGGCACTATAAACTCTCCTCTTACCACTGTTTTGGCTGTGTCCTTGAGGTTTCAATAACTTGTTACCATTTAATTAAGATAATTTTTAAAATTTCGTCTTTATGCCATTGTTAGCCCAGATATCACTCAGGAGCAGATTTCTTAATTTCTATGTATTTGTTCAGTTGTAAGGTTTCTTTGAGAGTTCATTTTTAGTTTTATTCTCCTGTGGTCTGAGAAGATACTTGATATGATTTCATTGTTTTATAAATTCATTGAGACTTGTTTTGTGACCTATTATATATTCTGTCTTGTAGAATGCTGCATGAACTGATTACAGGAATGTTTATTCTGCAGATCGTGGACAGAATGTGCTGTAAATATCTGCTACATCCATTTGTTTCAGTGAGTTATTTTTTTTTTTTTTTTTTTTTTTGAGACGGAGTCTCTCTCTGTCGCCCAGGCTGGAGTGCAGTGGCGCAATCTCGGCTCACTGCAAGCTCCGCCTCCCGGGTTCACGCCATTCTCCTGCCTCAGCCTCTCCGAGTAGCTGGGACTACAGGCGCCCGCCACCACGCCCGGCTAATTTTTTGTATTTTTAGTAGAGACGGGGTTTCACTGTGGTCTCGATCTCCTGACCTCGTGATCCGCCCGCCTCGGCCTCCCAAAGTGCTGGGATTACAAGCGTGAGCCACCGCGCCCGGCCTCAGTGAGTTATTTAAGTGTATTTTTTCTCTGTTGACTTTCAGTCTCGAAGATCTGTCTAGTGCTGTCATGATTGTAGTAAAGTCTCCCACTCTGATTGTTTTGCTCTCATTTTTTTAAATCTCTAATAGTACTTGTTTTATGAATCTAGTTCCTCCGGTGTTTGGTGCCTATAAATTTAGAATTGTAATATTTTCTTGTTGAATTGATCCTTTTATAATTGTAGAGTGATCATCTATGTCTGTTTTTTACTGTTGTTGCTTTGAAGTCCATTTTGTCTGGTATCAGAATAGCTACTCCTGCTCACTCTCGGTTTCCGTTTTTGTGAAATACCTTTTTCCACCCTTTTACCTTGAGTTTATGTAAATCTTCGTGTGTTAGGGGAGTCTTTTAAAGACGTCAGATATTTCCATTGTGATTTTTTAATCTATTCTGCCATTCTGTATCTTTTATATGAAGCATTTAGGCCATTTACATTCAATGTGAATATTTAGATAGGAGTTACTGTTCTCTTTGCCATGTTAATTCTTACCTAGTTTTTTTTTTCACTGTGTTATTGTTTTATAGGCCTGTGAGTTTCAAGCTCTTCAGAGGTTCCCTTTATGTGCTTATTGGGCTTTTGTTTCAAGGTTTACAACTCCTTTTAGCATTTCGTATACTGCTGGTTTGGTAGGGTTGAATTCCTTCAGCACTGGTGATTCTGAAAATGACTTTACTTCTTTTTCATTTATCAAACAGTTTGGCAGAATACAAAATTCTGGATTGAAAGTTGTTCTGTTTAAGGAATTTGAAGATAGAAGCTTAATCCATCTGGCTGGTGAAGTTTCTGCTGAGAAGTCTGCCATTAGTCTGATGGGGTTTTTGTTTTGTTTTGTGTTGCTGCTCTTAGAATTATTTCCTTCATGCTGATTTTCAGTAGCCTGATGACTAGAAGCTTGGTGAGGGCAGTGTTGCAATACATTTCCCAAGAGTTCTTTGAACTTCTTGGATTTGGGTATCTACATCTCTAGGAAGGCCAGGAAAGTATTTCTCAATTTTTCCCTCAAATAAGTTTTCCAAACATATTATATTTGTTCTTCTTCAGGAACACCAATTATGCTGAGGTTTGGTCATTTTACATAATCTCATATTTCCTGGAGACTGTGTTTACTTCTTTTGGTTCTTTCTAAATTTATTTTTCTCTGATTTGGTTATTTCAAAAATACTCTAGTCTTTTTTCTTCTTCTTTTATCTTCCTATTTCTACTTTATTCTTTTTTCATTTAATTTTTTTACTTCAACTTTTTATTTTGTACTTTTTCTAGTCTATTGTTATATTTTTTCTTCTACTTTTTTCTAGTCTATTTTTAAAACTTTCCATGGCATTTTGTAATTCCCTTACTATTTCCCTGCGTTTTGTCTTTTATTTTCAGAAGTTCTAATTGGTTTCTCTTTATGATATCGATCTCTCTCTAAAAATTTGTGTTTATGTTCTGAACTGCTTTTATATATTTGTTTATGATGATTTTCACCTTCTTATATCTTCTTGAGTAGCTTAATAATCAACATTCTGAATTTCTTATCTGGTATTTTAAAGACTTCATTTTGGTTAAAGTTTATTGCTGGAGACCTAGTGTGACCTTTTTGGGATGTTATAGCACCCTGTTTTGTCATATTACTTGAGTTATTTTTCTCATTTCCTTTTATTTTGGTAGACTATTTCTTCTAATTATTATTGAAATTATGTTTGTTTTAACTGTTTCTTTTGTTTGTTTTTAAATTTATGTTTTCCCTTAAGAATGAGACTTTAATGGTTATAATTAATTACAGCCTAATTTGGTTTTTGGTCCTTAGAGGGGTGAAGACTGTAAGAGTTCCGTGGCTATGGAGAATCTTTGTATGATGGCTTTCCTATGTGTTGATTGCAGTAGAAATCTGCTCAGTCTGTGAGCAAGTTCACTATCTTCTATGGGGTTAGAATGGTAGAGGTCTCTTAAACCTTAGTTCATTCCTCTGTGGCATGCACGTATTTATTTATTTTCCCCCAGTGATTTATTTGCTGATTTGATGGTTCAGGCTTCAGACCAGTAGGGGGCTTGTCCCTGGATAGAAACCAGCTGTGGCTAAATCAGGTGGTAAATGAAGTCCCAGCCTTGACAGAGGTGGCTGGAGGAGCTTTTAGTGAGTCACACTGAGGTCTTATCTGGGGGAAGGGTTGGAGCCACCTCAGCTCTCTTGCCAGGTCTGTAGTAAAGTTATGCACCTCTAAGACACTCTCCTATCCCAGGATTCTGGCTATTCAGGTCAGACAGGCATGTCTTTTCCTCTGTACAAATGTTGAAGTGTTAAATACAGAGGAATTGTGACTCTGTGTCTGGTGAAAACCTGAACCTGGAGAGTGCTCTTTCTGGGGGATGCAGTCAACATGATGTGTTCCAGAAATGCTGTCTGTAGTTGCACCCATGCTGAGCTCTTGTGGGAGAGACCCCAAGTGTGCCTGCAGTGGTGTACAAGAGGGAAAGGCTTCCTCTTCTTCAAGATTCTTCACAAGTAACAGGGCTGTCTATTGAGACAGAGCTGAAGACTTTCTCTGCTGAGCTCAGCACTGTAACTGTGCCTCTGCTAAAAGAAGTTTCCCACGAATGGAGGGATCTGATGTTCAAGGCCTGCCATCCAGATTATCTTGTCCCATAGGGTGTTCCCTCAATGTGGTTCACTCCCTTCCCCTAGGAGTAGGAGAACCTGGGAGCCATACTACTGTGTGTGTTGTTGCTTCTCTAGGTCTAGCCGCCCAGTGAAGTTGACACACTTCAGGCTGGTGTTGGGGAATGTATGTAAGGGATCCGGTGGTGTGATGTGTCCTCAAATTTTTCAGCAGTGAGCAGTGAACTAGGTCTGATGGAAGTGGCAGGGGAGTGATGGAGACTGTGAAATTCCTTAGATATTGATAGCCTTTGTGTGCTGGCTTTCTTGAATGCTGGTTATAGCAGTAATGAACTGGTCACATGGACAGACTCAGGACCTCCTGGTCATCCATAGTGGTGCAGGCACTGGTCATAGCTGAGATCACACAGTCATTCTCTCCTTTCTGGGTGCAGTGATAGTCTACCAGGAGATACGGTGATGGACTGTTTATTGGCCTCCTGCTTGGAGGTGGTGCTTCCAAAAGAGCACCAGCTACAGTATTAACAGTAGGGTTTTTGCTTGGCTTATGTTGCCCAGGAATAGGGGCTACTGTGTATTCTCAGGCAGTGGGTGTGGCCCTGTATCTCCCAAAAGATGCCGCCCTTTGTATTAAGCTGCCAGGGCAGGTGGCTGCATAAAGCAAGGTGAGGGCTGGGCCAGGTGGGTTTCTGCTCTGAGTATCCTTGTGCAGGGCAAGCAGCAGCCTCTCTGGGTGTGGCGGACACCTGATAATAGTGATTCTATTGTTAATCTGCTGTTTAATTTTGTTTGTCATCTCATCACTCTTGAGAGTTTTTGAAACTATGATAATCAGGCATATTGGCCTGTAATTTTATTTACTTGTAGTGTCTTTTCCTTGCTTTGGAAATAGGGCCTTCCAAAATAAGCTTGGATATATTTCTTTCCCTTTATTTTGTTGGAAATTTGAGTAGAGATTCTAGGTTTTTTTAATTTTTGATAAAATTCAGTAGTGAAGCCATGAAGTTCTTGACTTTGATTTGAGATGTTTGAAAAATCACTGACTCAATCTCTTTACTCATTGGTCTGTTAAGATCTTTTTTAATTGGAGTCTCACTCTGTTGCTCAGTCTGGAGAGCAGTGGCTCGATTTTGGCTTTCTGCAACCTCTGCCTCCCAGGTTCAAGTCATTCTCCTACCTCAGCCTCCCGAGTAGCTGGGACTACGGGACTGCGGGTCAACATCACCACACCCAGCTAATCAGTGTATTTGTAGTAGAGACGGGGTTTTGCCATGTTGGCCAGGCTGATCTTGAACACCTGACCTGAGGTGATCCACCCACATCGGCCTCCCAAAGTGCTGAGAATACACATATGAGCAACCACGCCCAGCCCAGATTTTTTATTTCTTGGTGGTTCAGTTTTGATAGGTTGTATGTCTTTAAAAATTTATCTATTTATTTTAATTTATCCTTAACCAAACAGGTTCTAAAATACTTGCAAGATTACTCACAGGAAATCTATTTATGAAGGAAGTCTTTGTTATATCAAAATACTTACAAATTGGCACAAAGATAAATTATTCAGTGCATATTTTTAAAAGGAAAACAATAACAAAAACAAGATAACCTATTAACAGTACAAAAATGGATTAAATGAGTTTGGAAAAGTAAGTAGAAAATAAAAGAAAGAGGGAGTAAGAGTGGATAGGAGGGAGGAAGGCAAGCGAGCAATGATGAACTGTGTAAAATTTTCACTAATTAAAAGACTATCATACTGAAGAGGTGCCTATTAGGCAGCCTTTTGATGTTAACCATGTAATACACACCATGAACAACCTTGTAGAACACACAAGAGCCCCGTCAGAGAACTGGATGGGCCAGGTCTCCCATCCAGTTGCCTTAGGGGCTGGGAACCCTCCCATGTTGTTCTCTGGTTCTTGCTCCTGAGGACACAAACAGCCAGTGTTTCCTCCCCGGATGAATAGAGAGGTCCCTGGGGAGGGTGTGTCTGGCAGCTCACTCTGCACCTGCACCGTGGAAGGTTTTAGATGGTCCCTCTCACACAATAATACATGGCGGTGTCCGTGGCCTTTAGGCTGTTCCACTGCAGGTAGGCGGTGCTGATGGACTTGTCGGCTGAGATGGTGACGTGGCCTTGGAAGGACGGGCTGTATCTGGTATCAGAGTTCCCAGGATAGATGCTCCCCATCCACTCCAGTTCTTTCCCGGGCATCTGGCGCACCCAGTGGATCCAGTAGCTGGTAAAGCTGTATCCAGAACCCTTACAGGAGATCCTCAGAGACTCCCCGGGCCTTTTCACCTCTGCTGCAGACTGCACCAGCTGCACCTCGGCAAAGACTCCTGTGTGAGAGACACAAAATTTGCAACAGGGGCTCCCTGCTGCCCATTCTTCTCTGTGACCTCAAACCCTGGGCAGGACTGACCTTGGAGAACAGCCAGGACGAGGGAAAGGATGACGGTTGAGCCCATCCTGGAGGAGGACAGAAAAGAAAGCACTGAGATCCCAGCTGGGTGGTGAAGTAGACTCACTGTGGAGGAGAGCCCTGGGTTTAAGTGGGGAGGCCCCCATTTGAATTTGCATAGTTGCCGCCCTGGCCTGAAGGAAGAGTCTACAAGGTTTATAACCCAGAACCGCAACTGCAGAAAAAAGGCTGGCCTGAGCTTCTTGGGAGGGGCAGAATAAGGTCTTAATAATTCCTTACACCCACCTCTTTTCCCTCCCCACTCTTGTCCATGGTCCTACAAGACCCAAACCGGGGCCTCCCTTCTTCCCACCCTTCTGTGTGACCCTGTGAAGGTGGTAAATCTAGATGAAATCATGTGTGTTTTAAAAAATGAGAAACAGAACCAGGAAATGCTGTGAAGACAAAATTCAAATGCACATATGCCTGGTAATAAGAAGTACAAAAAAAACCCTACTTTCTACTTGCTGGCAATTTCCCATGAGTGTGATTATGGTCTGGGCACCCAGCAAAGGCAGGACCACCCTAGGGCCTCAACAGTTCTCAACTTGATTAACTTGCCAGACCTTCACCCATGCCAAATCACACATTTTTCCTGGTCATTTTGTCTTCTAGATTTCTACAGTCTGCCAATTCAACATAAATAGGGAATATTTGTTTAGGTCTCTGAATTGCTGATGGAACTGAAGGGATTGCCGTTGCTGCACCCAACTCCTGGTAGTTCTGTTTTAAGTCCTTTGTGTTAACCCCAGCACCTTCTTGTTTTAGTTCTTTCATTTTTTAACATTTATTTTATGATATCCACATTGCTTGGAGGAGACCCTTAACTATCCCCTGTGTCTGCCCCATTTTCTTGTGAACCACTCATTTCATTAGCACCTAAAAGATCCAAATGAAAAGCCAAGGCAACACAAACTACACAGTTTCTAAAATATTTGCCAGATTGCTCATGGGAATTGTACCTGGGGTGCAGAAGCAAAAGGACTTCTCTTTATCACAGCACAGGCCATGACCTAGGTAAGGTGCATGTGAAGCAATGTCCAGCAGCATCAACAGAAACACACAGCAGCAGGACCTGGATAAGGTGCATGCTAAGCAATGACCGTCAGTATCAACATAAACACATAGCACCATGGCTTACATGTGCAGCATTGGACTCCTCATCTGGAGAGCCCACTTTGCATTTTAAAGAGAGAAAGGGCAGTCTCATTCTCAGGGTAGAGAAACTTTACATGATCAGGATCCAGTGCATGAGGAAAGCTGTCCCATCAGAAGCACCCTACTTGAGGTTGGGATCAGCTAGAACCATCTGTGATGTGTCTATTGTGAGCTGTGGGTCCAGCATCCTCCCAAACATGCTCCTCCCTTCTGCAGCACATGAGGCCAAAGATAATCTGCTACATCAGTCAGTCTCCTAGTCCATTGGCTAATGTTGTTCATGATCCGATGATATCTATTAATGATATCATTCATATCACAAAATGATGCCACTTTCCACACTATCCTCCCTGTGCTGGTTGTCTAGTGGATTCCCCTCCCCAGCCCAAACCCTGGGCTACCATCTGTGTAGCTCTTCTGTGTTGTGTGTTGTTTCTGGACAACTGTACCCTTTGGTGGTAAATGGGAGTCTAGCAGCCTCGGCTCACAGGGCACACTGCAGACCTGGATGTGCATCTTTTTACTATTGTTTTAGCTGTCACAGATATGAGTTGCATATTCAGGTTATTCTTCATTATTTTTACTTGTCCTTATTCAGGGAACAACTCCTAGGGAGCTGTGTCTGTCGTTTCTAAATTCCATGGATCACTTTCACTTCCTGCTCCTTATTGGAGCACACACGCCATCTCATGCCATGTGATTCTGTAGCCATCCAGGCACTGAATGTCTTTTATCCCACACTTTCTCATCCTTTGATATTATAAACAATGCTCTAGACATGTGTCAGTAGTCAGGGTCTTTCTAGCAATTTACACCTCTGATGTAATTGTGTTGAGTGTCCCAAGACCATCCTCAGGCCCCATAATCAATAGAAATAAAGGACTCAAGACACGCTGTTATTCTTATGGGTGCAGCTTTATTATAGCAAATGAATATGAATTAAAATGAGCAAAGGAACCAGCGGGAAGGCCCTGAGAATCCAGGCACAAACTCCCAGGTGTTCTTTCCCTGAGGAGTCTCTTGTCCTCAATTCTCCCAGTAGTGATGCATGACAATACGTGTGAAGCATTGTCCACCAGGGAAGCTCACCTGAGTGCTGGTGCCCAGTGCTGTTTATTGGTGCCCGTCACAGATGTGTGTGGCACCTGCATAACTGACCTCCAGTGCTCAGACGCCAGCCCCTTCAGCAATAATAGGCATTCCCCATAAGTCATTATGGAAACAGTTAGCATAGTGTGCACCCAGGCTACACACACAGAGACAGAGACACACAAACAAAAATACATTTCAACCAATAATAATAATCATAATACTAAGAATAAAAAGAATAAAAAGGAATGTTTTGGAAGTGATTGCTATGGTTATGACCTTGATGGTGATGATAATTTTGCATACTTAACTCAATGAATTAAGTATGTTAAATAATGTATAGTCTTATAGATGTAATCCTTACCTTAATAAAATCGTTTAAAAATATTTCCAGGAGGACAGTGAAACCCCGTCTCTACTAAAAATACAAAAAAAATTAGCCGGGCGTGGTGGCGGGCGCCTGTAGTCCTAGCTACTCGGAGAGGCTGAGGCAGAAGAATGGCATGAACCCGGGAGGCGGAGCTTGCAGTGAGCCGAGATTGCGCCACTGCACTCCAGCCAGGAGGACACAGCCCGACTCCGTATAAAAAAAAAAAAAAAAATTTCCAGGAGGAGTATGCCAAAGAAGCAGATATCATTTCCCAGGAGTTGAATATGGACCTGGCCTGAGAAAGCACTTTTTCAGTAATCTTCAGGGTTTGCACAACCCAAGCCTGCTCGGTAAACACTTTCCTGTACATAAGTCCAGGTGAGATGGAAACAGGCTGCTGGAATAAAAGGCAAGATGCAGAAGAAAAGAGAAAGGAAGTGGTGGACAAGATATGAACCCAGGTGGGGTCAGTGCGGATGGGAAGCGCTACTGAGAGCCTGTGGATGGACAAGAATGTGGACCAGGGGCAGCAGGGAAACAAGGCAATGGGGGTTCTTCCTGAGCCAAACCAGATGTTTCACGGAGGCCGTGATCAGGGGCCATGCACAGGCACAGGCGGGTGCCATGGAGTAGGGGAGTCACTGGGATATAGACCCAGGACAGAGCATAAGAAATTCAGACATTCCCAAGGCAGCAGACACAGAAACAATGACTGACAAGCTTCTATCTTGGGTTCCCATCCATATATCAGAGATAAAGTTAACTGATTTTTCCACCTAGGAAGAAATGACTGAATCTCCGAGTGAGGAAGGACATGAGTGGTGCTGCCAGGGGAAGCAATGCGGACCTGCCAGCAACCCTCCTCCCCTCACACTGCCCTGCGTGTCCTCCCATCCCCAAAGCATGGCGCTTCTCACCCTTGTCCAGTGGTGGGAGCCACACTCAGTTCCTAGAACCCTCGGGAGGCTTCCTGACTTGATCAGCTGAGTCTAACAAAAACATGGCATTTATGATCAAGTTCTCGATCTACATGTCACCAATGTGTTTACGAGGCTTTAGAGAAAATGAAATAATGGAAAAAAGACTTTACAAGCAAGAGAAAAATCAATAAAACTGAGTTTTTTTCTTAAAAAAAGACAAATTCTTAGCTAGATTAAGAGAAAAAGAAAGACTCCTTTAATAACTAAAATCAAAAATAATTCAGAAAGCATAAGAATTGATAAAACTGAAATTTAGAAGCAATTAGAGATGATTCCTCTGACATTGTTCAAAGTTGTCTCAATCTGCCAGGTAGTAATGGCATTTCTTGTCTCAGAACCCAAGAAGGGTCCTGAAACACACAATTACTTGTTTAAAATATCTTTATCACTCTCTGATAAAATATAATAATCTAGCTGCATGAAGATAAAAAATAACTAGTTTGAAATTAGAACAAGTCCCAGGTAAATCAAAGTTAGCATGTGGTTCATAATGTGATAGATACTAGACATGGCTGAATACTAAGAATGTGTTCATATCTATTTTGTGTCAAGATCAGGAAAATATTTTGTATATTATTTAGGTAAGAGTCCCATTGAGAGCACTGATTTCAGATTATATTTTGGTGGGTAATACCTCGGTAATAAAAGTAGAGATTATTAACCATTAATTTGTATTACTAGTACAAACTTTCATTCAGGATATATCCTTGTATGTGTTATGAAATCAACTCAGAAGGCAGAAAACATTGCACTTATTAAAGCTTTTTAATAAGTTAAAAATTATAATTAAGTAGATATGTTTCTAGATGGTGTACAACTTAGGAATATTTTTAACAGAGAGGGTTCTTATGTCTTCTGGAAATCCTATCAAAATGGACAACAAGGGAGGAAACTCCCAGATGAATTTCTACCTACTAGAGATCTGATTAATATAATTTTTTGAGTTACTATTTTTTATTATACTTTAAGTTTTGGGATACATGTGCAGAATGTACAGGTTTGTTACATAGGTATATATGTGCCATGGTGGTTTGCTGCACTCATCAACCCATCATCTACATTTGGTATTTCTCCTAATGCTATCCCTCCCCTAGCTTCCCCACCCCCTGACAGGCCCCAGTGTGTGATGTTCCCCTCCCTGTGTCCATGTGTTCTCATTGTTCAACTCCCACTTATGAGTGAGAACATGCGGTGTTTGGTTTTCTGTTCTTGTGTTAGTTCGCTGAGAATGATGGTTTCCAGCTTCATCCATGTCCCTGAAAAGGACATGAACTCATCCTTTTTTAGGCTGCAGAGTATTCCATGGTGTATATTTTCCACATTTTCTTTATCCAGTCTATCACTGATGGGCATATGGGTTGGTTCCAAGTCATTGCAATTATGAACAGTTTTGCAATAAACATACGTGTTCATGTGTCACGTAAGACACAGTAGAATGATTTATAATCCTTTGCTGATATACCCAATAATGGGATTGCTGGGTCAAATGGAATTTCTGGTTCTTGATCCTTGAGGAATCGCCACACTGTCTTCCACAATAGTTGAACCAATTTACACTCCCACCAACAGTGTAAAAGTGTTCCTATTTCTCCACATCCTCTCCAGCATCTGTTGTTTCCTGACATTTTAATGATGGCCATTCTAACTGGTGTGAGATGGTATCTCAGTGGTTTTGATTTGCATTCCTCTAATGGCCAGTAATGATGAGCTTTTTTTTTCATGTGTCTTCTTTTGAGAAGCAAGTGTTCATATGTTTCGCCCACTTTTTGATGGGATTGTTTGTCTTTTCCTTGTAAATTTAAGTTCTTTGTAGATTCTGGATATTAGCCCTTTTGTCAGATGGATAGATTGCACAAACATTCTCCCATTCTGTAGGTTGCCTGTTCACTCTGATGGTAGTTTCTTTTGCTGTGCAGAAGCTCCTTAGTTTAATTAGATCCTATTTGTCAATTTTGGCTTTTGTTGCCATTGCTTTTGGTGTTTTAGTCATGAAGTCTTTGCCCATGCCTATGTCCTTAATGGTATTGCCTAGGTTTTCTTCTAGGGTTTTTATGGTTTTAGGTCTTACGTTTAAGTCTTTAATCCATCTCGAGTTAATTTTTGTATAAGGTCTAAGGAAGATACCCAGTTTTAACTTTCTACATATAGCTAGCCAGTTTTCCCAGCACTGTTTATAAAATATGGAATCCTTTCACCATTGCTGTTTTTGTCAGGTTTTTAAAAGATCAGATTGTTGTAGATGTGTGATGTTATTTCTGAGGCCTCTATTCTGTTCTATTGGTCTATATATCTGTTTTGGTACAAGTACCATGCTGTTTTGGTTACTGTAGCCTTGTAGTATAGTTTGAAGTCAGGTTGCATGATGCCTCCAGCTTTGTTCCTTTTTGCTTAGGATTGTCTTGGCTATACATGCTCTTCTTTGTTCCCATATGAAATTTAAAGTAGCTTTTCCTAATTCTGTGAAGGAAGTCAATGGTAGCTTGATGGGAATAGCATTGAATCTATAAATTACTTTGGGCAGTATGGCCATTTTGGCAATATTGATTCTTCCTATTCGTGAGCATGGAATGTTTTTCCATTTGTTTGTGTCCTCTCTTATTTCGTTGAGCAGTGGTTTGTAGTTCTCCTTGAAGAGGTTCTTCACATCCCTTGTAAGTTGTATTCCCAGGTATTTTATTCTCTCTGTAGCAATTGTGAATGGGAGTTCACTCATGATTTGGCTCTCTTTTGTCTATTATTGGTTTATAGGAATGCTTGTGATTTTTGCACATTGATTTTCTATCCTGGGACTTTGCTGAAGTTGCTTATCAGCTTAAGGAGTTTTCGGGCTGAGACGATGGGGCTTTCTAAACGTAAAATCATGTCATCTTCAAACAGAGACAATTTGACTTCCTCTTTTCCTATTTTGAGTATCCTTTATTTCTTTCTCTTGCCTGATTGCCCTGGCCAGAACTTCCAATACTATGTTGAATAGGAGTGGTGAGAGAGGGCATCCTTGTCTTGTGCTGGTTTTCAAAGGGAATGCTTCCAGCTTTTGCCTATTCAGTATGATATTGGCTGTGGGTTTTTCATAAATAGCTCTTATTATTTTGAGATACTTTCCGTCAATACCCGGTTTATTCAGAGTTTTTAGCATGAAGCGGTGTTGAATTTTATCAAAGGTCTTTTCTGCATCTATTAAGATAATCATGTGGTTTTTGTCATTGGTTCTGTTTACGTGATGGATTATGTTTATTGTTTTGCATATGTTGAACCACCCTTGTATCCCAGGGATGAAGCCAACTTGATCGTGTTGGATGAGATTTTTGATGTGCTTCTGGATTCAGTTTGCCAGTATTTTATTGAGGATTTTTGCATCGATGTTCTTCAGGGATATTGGCCTGAAATTTTCTTTTTTTGTTGTGTCTCTGACAGGTTTTGGTATTAGGATGATGCTGGCCTCATAAAATGAGTTAGGGAGGAGCCCCTCTTTTTCTATTGTTCGGAATAGTTTCAGGAGGAATGGTACCAGCTCCTCTTTGTACCCCCGGTAGAATTTGACTATGAATCCGCCTGGTCGTGGTCTTTTCTTAGTTGGTAGGCTATTATTAATTACTGGCTTAATTTCAGAACTTGTTATTCATCTATTCAGGGATTCTACTTCTTCCTGGTTTAGTCTTGGGAGGGTGTATGCGTTCAGAAATTTATCCATTTCTTCTAGATTTTCTAGTTTATATGCATAGAGGTGTTTATAGTATTCCCTGATGGTAGTTTGTATTTCTGTGGCGTCAGTGGTGATATCCTCTTTATCATCTTTTTTATTGTGTCCATTTGATTCTTCTCTCATTTCTTCTTTATTAGTCTGGCTAGTGGTCTATCTATTTTGTTGATCTTTTCAAAAAACTAACTCCTGGATTCATTGACTTTTGAATGGTTTTTCCTGTCTCTGTCTCCTTCAGTTCTGCCCTGATCTTAGTTATTTCTTGTCTTCTGCTAGTTTTTGAATTTGTTTTCTCTTGCTTCTCTAGTTCTATTAATTGTGATGTTAGGGTGTCAATTTCAGATCTTTCTTGCTTTCTCTTGTGAGCATTTAGTGCTATAAGTTTCCCTCTAAACACTGCTTTAGCTGTGTCCCAAAGATTCTGGTATGTTGTGTCTTTGTTCTCACTGGTTTCAAAGAACTTGTTTATTTCTGCCTTAATGTCATTATTTACCCAGTAGTCATTCAGAAGCAGGTTGTTCAGTTTCCATGTAGTTGTGCGGTTTTGAATGAGTTTCTTAATTCTGAGTTCTAATATGATTGCACTGTGGTCTGAGAGACTGCTGGTTATGATTTTCATTTAATCCAAATGCTAATGGAAGCTTAAAAAAGTGATTAACTACACCAAACACTCTAGCTCAATCTAGTTTATAATATTATCTAACCATGGAGAGCATTATCATTGTTCATATAAGACAGAATGAATCCTACTCACAATCTTCTAGGAATGTTTTAAAAATGGCATGTCTACATAAAAATGATCAAATCTTTAATAAAATGTAAAACTCCCTTGGCCAAAGGTTCTCCCACTAGCACTATGGAATCATGATCCACTCCTCAGGGTGCATCAGTTATTACCCTATGACTTGGCAGCTAAAAGGCCCATACGTTTATAGAGTTTACCCCAAGAGATCATCTTTGTCCTATTGCATGCATGTGTTACAAAATACTGAAAGTGATTCCTGTGTGATATCCACTCCAATAATGAAGAGTTTGAGGTGCCTTTTTATTACATCTTTTCCACAGACTCTTGTGATCTTCAGCAAGGAAGTTGGAAGGAACATTAGCAGAAAATACTGCTCTTGAATCATATTGGAAGGCATCTTATCAGATACTTTTAACGAACTCGCTGCAGAAAATATTCAGGCAGTTTATTACTGGGTTCATGTTTTACAACTAAAGAATAAATTCAGGCCAGATGCAGTGGATCATCACTATAATCACACCACTTTCAGAAGCAAAAAATGAGGGAAATCCCATGAGACCAGGCAATCGAAGCCAAGCTGAGCAACATAAACAGATGCTATTTCTCTGAAAAAATATTTTAAAGAATAAGCAGGTGAGGGGTGGCATTCCTCTCTACTTCTAGAGACTCAGGAAGCTAAGATGGGAAGATTATGTGAGTCAGGGGTTCAAAATTACAGTGAGCTTTGATCATGCAACTGTTCTTTAAACTGTGCATGTCTCCTACTGTATAGCAAGCTCTGGGATGGGAATCCTGAGGAGGGGCAGGACCCAGAGCAGATAAAGTGCCCTGGGGGAGATTGGTAGTCGTCTTATCAAAATATCATTTTATATTATGTGATCATGCCTTGATAATCATTTAGCAGTTATCATCTTCATTTTTACATATTTGTAGAATATATTTAATGCAAATGTCAATGTTACATTTTAAGGAATATAAATTACACACAGAACAGAGTGTTTATACAATGCATTCAAGGTCACACAGCTGGACAGAATTAGCCCCATTATCCGTGCCTGTGCCTCTAACCACTAGAGGAGACTGCTCCGCTGAGACAACTCCAGGGCAGTGTGGGACAAGCCTAGTGAGGTTTGCAGGATTCCACCCCTGCCAGGACATCTCTGTTTTCTTTTAGTGTATTCTGTTGTTTACCTGAAATATATATAGAGAGAACCAGTGTTCATGCATGTGTACTTTCAAGAGTCAGAGATGTTTCAAGTGTTAATAGCCATCTATTTTTTGCTCCTCCTCAACCAACACATTCATTTCTTTGTTACTGCTTTTTTTAAGTACAAAATTAACAAATAATTAATTCAAATATATACTGCACAATTTGGAAAATGTTAATGTATGTGTGCAACCCTTTAATCAGGGTTTCAATTAAGTCGTGTACAATTAAGTTAACCCCTAAATCTTTCTGTCACTTCTCTGTAATTTCATCTCAACACCCCATTACTTTCAATACCCAATTATCACCAAATTCTCTTCTCTGTTACTTTAGAATAGTTTTACCTTCTACAGTTTATACAAGTAGAAGTTTATGAAGTGCACTCTTAATTCTTTAGCTACTTCCATTCAGCACAGTAATTTGTAATGTAGCCATGATTTTATGTGAATGAGGATGCCTTGATTCTAATGCTGCATTGTACTTTACTTCATAATCTTATGTCAAATGGTTTAACATTCACCTGTAATGGATATGGATATTTGATTTGTTCTCTTAGTTTCTGGCTTTTATATAGAAATCTACTCAGTGTGGGAATGTAAAAAAATGAGGAAACTATGATCTTATTCTGTCCTCATTAACAATAAACCTGAAAAACTATGAATAAAGGAAGAAGAAAAATCTGTAACATATGTGAGTTGGTTTCACAGAGAAAACAAGAAGACTGAAATATGAGGAGACAGATGCCTGCAGAGAGGACTGGGGCCCACATGTTAGTGAACCCAGGGCAGGTGCCACTGGATGGCATTGAGAGGGGAACAGGCTAACCTGGAAATATTTAGTGAGGTGGGGTTTTTTTTATTATTTTGGATACATGTGCTAATGGTGTTAGAGTGTGAATCTACTAGTCCTTGCAGGCTTTTCCCACGAATTTGAAAAGTCCACAGTCAACTCTCTTATGTGCTGTCCTGTGGTGCTGACAGGAAGAGAACAGCGAGGACTTTTGAACGCCCGGATTCACCTCCACTATCTCCAGGGGAAATCCAATAAAACCTGCATCCTATGGGGTGTGGTGGAGTCAACAGAAACAAAAGAAAACAGAGGATTCCCAGGAAACTCCATCTAGAAGAAATCCTTAATCTGCAGGGTAAGTACAATGGATCAGAAGCCGAGGACACTGGAGAGAAACCATTGTGGTTGGGAAGACACTACCCCTGGGGGAAGAGGTAAGGACAGGAAAATTTGGAAGGTCACCTCCAGAACTATGATTACTACTCAAGCATAAGAAGAAGGCTGATTTGGAAGGTTGGAGAACGTCCCCATTTGTTCAAGCCTCTTCTCCACATGGTCAACTGGGTCTGCAGGAAATGACATAGCTGCATCAGCTCCATTCTGGCCTCTCTCACGTGACAGTTTTTTTGTGGATTTGCTTTCTGCTCTCTCACTATTTGTTTCCTCTCCCAACTCCTACCTCCATTCTCCTTTTAATTCTCACTTTATTGAAGAGATTTTAGAACACTAAAATCTATGGAAGTAATTTTCATCTCAAACCTACCAAATCTAATGAGCTCTCTCCAGGGGTGCCCATCTGTTTTTTTCTTCCTTTCCTATGGGGTATGGCCCTTGTTTCTCCCTGAGTCCAGCTCTTATTTTCATATGCATGAGGAGTCTAACCATCAGACACCCAGGGACATCTTGGGGGAACGTCACCTACCATCTGTCTCCTCAGCCGTCACGTGCACAGTGGCCACTCTGTCAGTTGCTGCATGTGCTTTAGGGCTTTCCATTTAAAAGTGTCTTTCTCTAGCCCCCCAAACAAAATTCCTGGACCTTAAATACCTTCAAGATCCAGTCTGTCCTTCTGCCCCTTTGTTGTTAATATTGTTTTATTCCGTTAAAATCCATTGGGAACCTCAGTGGCAATAGAGGTGACCAGCCTACCCATCCCATTGTCTGACTTCTGTCTGATGGACCCACCCATGAGCTTTACTCCACTGCTCTGCAGCTGATGGGACCATCTGGACCTTTATTAATGAGAGGTGTGTAATTTATTAGAGAAAGACTGAGATCAGCAGGTAGCTGAGCTCCTCAGACCACAGGTGTGGTCCTGCAGTAGAGTCTGTGAAACTGAAATCACATGTGTGTATAACTTGTGGCCTCAGCCCAGAAGCTGAGGCCAGCTTCTGGCCATTCCTGGGTAGCCCGATGAGGGGTGTCCAGAGAAGGATGGACGCAGGATATGGGTTTTAGAAAGTGATGTGGTGTTGGGTGCATCGTCAGCCAAATTTCACTGAGAGTCTATTCTGCCCTTTGTACTTGGGAAAAACTGGAAAGAAGGGAATAAAACTCAGACCCCATGTAGCTCCTCATTTAGGAAGAGATTCAGTGCAAATTTAGAAAGTTGAAGGAATAGACTATACTTTCAGGGATCATTTCTGTAGTTCATTCGAAGAGGTTGAAGAAAAACAGTGATGTCAGTGTGGTTTTCTTTGACATATTTAGGAGACAGCAGAAGATGGTCAGTGGTCAGTCTCCATCCAGCTGGTACTCACTGTCCATTTGTTATGTCCAAATAAAAGATAAAAGACAACTTTTGTGGCACAGACACAAGGGTTTGTTTCAGAGACCTTTCCCCAAAAACAGCCAATGCTGGCTCACACCTGTAATCCCAGCACTTTGGGAGGTGAGGCAGGAGGATCACGAGGTCAGGAGATCTAGACCATCCTTGCTAACATGGTGAAACCCTGTCTCTACTAAAAATACAAAAAATTAGCCAGGGTTGGTGGCGGGTGCCTGTAGTCCCAGGTACTCAGGAAGCTGAGGAAGGAAAATCACTTGAACCCTGGAGGTGGAGGTTGCAGTGAGCCGAGATCACGCCACTGCCCTCCAGCCTGGTGACAGAGCAAGACTGTCTCAACGAAAAATTAACTCAATTAACAAAAGGATCCTGTAGTGCCCGCAGCGGCCAGAAGAGGGCGCGCCCCCACTACACTGCAAGGAAGAGGGCACAGCAGTGTTCGCAGCTGCCAGCAGGGGCGCCAGGCGCCACTACACTTGGAGCAAGAGGGCCTGGCAGTGTCCAGAGCTGCCAGCAGCCGAGCATGCTTCCACTACCCTGTGAGCAAGAGGGCCCTGCAACGTCCCTGGCTGCCAGGAGGCGGCGTGCCGCCAGTATACTGTGAGCAAGAGGGCCCTGCGTGCCCCGGCGACAGCAGGGGGCGCTGGCCACCACTGTAAGCAAGAGGGCGCTGCAGTTGCGCTAGCCGCCAGCAGGAGGCGGAGTGGCACAGCACTGAGCAAGCAGGTCCTGTAGTGCTCGGCTTTTCAGATTACTGAGGTTCCACCCGTCTCTCCGCCGCGCCCCCGGCGACGTGCGTCTCTGTGCCTGCACCGCGTCCACCACGGCCCCTCGCCCGGCGGCGGGGGAATGTGCACCTGTGCGCCTGCACCGCGCCCCACAACCCCCGGCCCGGCGGCGTGCATCTGTGCCTGCGCCGCATCCGTCTCGCCGGCGACACGCCGTTATGCGTCTCTGCCCTGCGCCGGGCCTCCCCACCGTGGCTGCGCCGCCGTGCGTCTCTGCGCCTGCGCCGCGCCCCTGGCGGAGCGCCGGCTCGCCCCGCCTCTCTGCGCCTGCGCGGGCGCGGGGCGCCTCTCTGCGCCTGCGCGGGCGCGGGGCCTTTGCGAGGGTGGAGCTGCGTTCTCCTCTGCACAGACTTCGAGCGTACTGCGAAGGCGGAGCAGCGTTCTTCTCAGCAAAGACCCGGGCGGGCGCGCCGGCCAGGGGCACCGCGAGGGCGGAGCTGCGTTCTGCTCAGCACAGACCCGGGGGACACCGCAAGGGCAGAGCACCATTCTCCTCAGCACAGACGTTGGGGGCGTTACCTCGCTTTGGGACACCTCGGGGCCGCATTGACGGTGAATAAAACCCTTCCTGTTTGCAGCCC